>NC_069501.1:626838440-626840940 GCF_027579735.1 Bombina bombina
CGCCATAAACAGATTTGCGTAAGACGGGGCCCAAACTGGACCCCATGGCCGTCCCTACCATCTGAAGGTAAAAGTGCTCCTCAAATCGGAAATAGTTATGTGTCAAGCACATCAGTAGCCAGTCCAATAAGATTTCAACAGGGGGGCCCAGATATTCATCTGATTTCATCAATGACTGTCTCACAGCCTCCACACCAAGATCATGAGGGATGATGGTGTAGAGGCTGTTGACGTCAAGAGTAACAAGATAGCAATCAGCCGGAAATGATCTCTCGTGGAGCAGATTGATAAGTTGGATCGAGTCTTGGAGGAAAGCCCTGGTGTTCTTTACCATCCCCTGAAGGTGAAAGTCGATAAATTTCGCCAAATTTTGGAACAGCGATCCCACTGCTGATACAATGGGTCGCCCAGGTGGTTTGCAAGCATCCTTGTGGATTTTTGGGATAGAATAAATAATAGGGTATCTGGGAAAGGTTGGTACCAGGAAGTCCCACAGCGTCTGTTCAATGTGACCGCCATTTAGGGCAAAAGTTAAAATATCTGTTTATGGCGTGGTTCGAGGAGGAATTCGTGTTCAGCCAAAACAACCCAAACTTATTGCTATACCGCAGGTATATAGATGACCTGTTGGTCATCTGGGGTGGAACAATAGAAGAGCTGGAGACATGGATTGGATCCCTTAACGATTTTCTGATCCCAGTCAAATTCAAACATGAAATCAGCCATGAGAAGATACACTTCCTTGACCTATGCATCTTTAAATATGAGGGGGCTGGGGAATGCACACTGAATACGACTTTATATTCCAAGCCCACAGATAGAAACACACTATTACAATTTACAAGTTACCATCCACCTCAGCTTAAGAAGGGAATTGTCAAGTCCCAAATGATGCGGGTTAGACGCAACAATTCTGATCACACGTTGATGTTGCACCAACTTCATGAAATGAAAACCAAATTCCTTAACAGGGGTTATAATCCATTGATGGTGCAAAAAACACTTGAAGAAGTGTTGCAGCAGGAACGGAGTTGCCTAGTAGCCAGAGGACTGGGTAGTGATCCTACCAAAGATGAACCGACCTTGAACTTGGTGACTAGGTTTACCCCAGCCACAGATGCATTGCGGAAGGTGATCTATACGAACTGGCCGCTCATAAGTGGAGACAAAACGTTACCATTCAAAGAAAAACCCCCTCCTAGAGTGGTACATAAAAGTGGAAGAAGTCTCAAGTCACACTTGATGAGAACTGACCCTTGGAGGAGAGAAAGAACGTGGCTAAAACCCCTTAAAAATTGATGCTTTAAGTGCGGGAGCTGCGTGACGTGCAGCTCCCTCATAACTGGGGAACGATTTCACCATCCCACTACCAATAAGAGCTTTCTGATAAGACACAGACTAACGTGCACATCTGACTTCGTGGTCTATCTATTGTCCTGTCCATGTGGACGGTTCTATGTAGGAAAAACCATCACCCCATTTCGGGAGAGACTCGCCAATCATAAGAGCGCCATCAGAGCGGCCCTAAAAGATGGCCACTCAGACCAGCCTGTGGCAAGGCATTTTCTTGAGCAACGGCATGCTGTATCCACCCTTAGGGCCATGCTCATTGACAGGGTGGCCCCCTTAAAACGGGGGGGCGACAGGAATTCTGAACTCCTTAAGAGTGAAGCCAGATGGATTCATAGATTGAATACACTTGCCCCAAATGGCTTAAATGCCAGTATTGACTATGCTTTATTTTTCTGATAATGCAATTGTTAAACTTTTTTTGTTTGTTTTTTTGCTGTATTCTGTTGTTTTTACAGGTCTCACCTCACTTATGCATTGGTTTTCCCACTGTTTGTTTTCCTCTTGGATGTTTGTCTACTCTGGACACTCTTTATTATGGTATTGGGTCTTTGTGGTTTCCTGCTATCCGTTGGTCTCCATTAGTAGTGTAACATTACCTTCCCTGTAGGATCGGCTTATTTTCTTTGTAACTCCTTGACAGATGGGTATTTGATGGGGGTATGCCATGGTTCTATGCCTAGCCTTATACTAGGTTTGTCTTTTTTTGATCATTTTGATCACTAATTGGGGGGCCTTACCCCATTTATGGGTATGGATGTCAGCGATTGGTTGGTGTCTCTAACCACCACACACCATCCTCTAATATATATCCAAGAAACCATTGCTGCCTGACCCCAGGTTTCGTGACCTAGGGGTCTCACTGTATGTCACTGGTCTGTATGCTCTATTGTCTGAGGGGATATACCATATCTGTGGCGGCCATATGCTTTGTACTCTGTCTTCTCTACTAGTTGGGTTATTGTGATGTGGATTTGCACACATCCTTGGGTCCCATCGCCGTATTGGTTCTTGGGTATCCCCTGTGTGATAGATGATGGTCCCCTCCGATTGGTATTGCCGGGGCTTATATGTACAATGAATTATGTGCTGTGCTGTGTAGCCTGTTTGCACTGACATTGCGTCCTGTTAGATCAGGGCTTGGGGTACG
>NC_069501.1:627183440-627261510 GCF_027579735.1 Bombina bombina
TTCAGGCCACCTCATAAAGATGCTGTAAACACTGGAAGCTCTGGTAGTGTACCTAGTAAATACATTAAACATTTATTAATATTTTTGCAAATGAGTGAACACCCCTCATTTCAGGACTTAAACATACAATCTGATTTAGAAATTGCAACAGGTTGAATGAACAAGGTCTATAAACAGTCTTGCCTAGGAAGACAGTCATTTTTTTGTTGATTGTATAACAGGGTCCTTTTATTGTGCTTTTAAAAAAAAAGAAAAAAAAAAGGGAACAAATCTGTCCTGAGAATTAAACCTTTTTATTACTGTGAAAGTCTTTATCCAGTGAGCTTCTATCCCACAGCCCAGCTGTGTACAGGCATAGACTTTTTTTTTTAAGGTTACATTTTTAAAAAAAGCACATTAAAGTGAATGCCAAGTTTGATGAATCAGTTACCGGTTTTAAAAAAAAAAAAAAAAAAAAAACTATAAAAATAGGGGTATTTTCATTCATCAAACTTTACATTTCAATTGTTTTGTTAAAATTCTTACCTTTTAATCTTGAAAACCGCTCCAGCGCTTCACCCACCCGTCGCAAGCCTCTTCAAATGTCAAAAAGGACGAATCCGGCTTCCTCCAATTACGGTGTTGCCTCAGGCAATGATTCCCCTTGGGGGGGGGGGGGAACCTGCGATTGGAGGATGCCGTATTTGTCATTGCCGACATATAAAGTGACGAGCGGCAGGAGGGGGAAATCACTGGAGCAGCTTTCAAGATTAAAAGGTAAGTATTTTAAGAAAAACGAGTGAAATATAAAGTTTGATGAATGAAAGTGCCCCTGTTTTTAAAGTGAAGGTCAATTTTTATGTGAAAGTGCCCGTTTAAAAAAAAACAAAAAAAAACAAACATAATTTATGCTTACCTGATAAATTCCTTTCTCCTGTAGTGTAGTCAGTCCACGGGTCATCCATTACTTATGGGATTATATCTCCTCCCTAACAGGAAGTGCAAGAGGATCACCCAAGCAGAGCTGCTATATAGCTCCTCCCCTCTACGTCATACCCAGTCATTCGACCGAAACCAAACGAGAAAGGAGAAACTACAGGGTGCAGTGGTGACTGGAGTTTAATTTAAAATTTAGACCTGCCGTAAAACAGGGCGGGCCGTGGACTGACTACACTACAGGAGAAAGGAATTTATCAGGTAAGCATAAATTATGTTTTCTCCTGTTAAGTGTAGTCAGTCCACGGGTCATCCATTACTTATGGGATACCAATACCAAAGCTAAAAGTACACGGATGACGGGAGGGACAGGCAGGACCTTTACACGGAAGGAACCACTGCCTGAAGAACCTTTCTCCCAAAAACAGCCTCCGAAGAAGCAAAAGTGTCAAATTTGTAAAATTTTGAAAAGGTGTGAAGTGAAGACCAAGTTGCAGCCTTGCAAATCTGTTCAACAGAGGCCTCATTTTTAAAGGCCCAAGTGGAAGCCACAGCTCTGGTAGAATGAGCTGTAATTCTTTCAGGAGGCTGCTGTCCAGCAGTCTCATAGGCTAAACGTATTATGCTACGAAGCCAGAAGGAGAGAGAGGTAGCCGAAGCCTTTTGACCTCTCCTCTGTCCAGAATAAACGACAAACAGGGAAGAGGTTTGTCGAAAATCTTTAGTTGCCTGTAAATAGAATTTCAGGGCACGGACGACGTCCAGATTGTGCAGAAGTCGTTCCTTCTTTGAGGAAGGATTAGGGCACAATGAAGGAACAACAATCTCTTGATTGATATTCTTGTTAGTGACTACCTTAGGTAAGAACCCAGGTTTAGTACGCAGAACTACCTTGTCTGAATGAAAAATCAGATAAGGAGAATCACAATGTAAGGCCGATAACTCAGAGACTCTTCGAGCCGAGGAAATAGCCATTAGAAACAGAACTTTCCAAGATAACAGCTTGATATCAATGGAATGAAGGGGTTCAAACGGAACACCCTGTAAAACGTTAAGAACTAAGTTTAAGCTCCATGGCGGAGCAACAGATTTAAACACAGGCTTAATCCTGGCCAAAGCCTGACAAAAAGCCTGAACGTCTGGAACTTCTGACAGACGCTTGTGTAAAAGAATGGACAGAGCCTTCTTGTAGAAAAGACAATATCCTAGGAATCCTAACCTTACTCCATGAGTAACTCTTGGATTCGCACCAATGTAAGTATTTACGCCATATTTTATGGTAAATTTTCCTGGTAACAGGTTTCCTAGCCTGTATTAAGGTATCAATCACTGACTCCGAGAATCCACGCTTTGATAGAATCAAGCGTTCAATCTCCATGCAGTCAGCCTCAGAGAAATTAGATTTGGATGTTTGAAAGGACCCTGAACCAGAAGGTCCTGTCTCAGAGGCAGAGACCATGGTGGACAGGACGACATGTCCACTAGATCTGCATACCAGGTCCTGCGTGGCCACGCAGGCGGTATTAGAATCACCGATGCTCTCTCCTGTTTGATCCTGGCAATCAGTCGAGGAAGTATCGGGAAGGGTGGAAACACATAAGCCATGTTGAAGACCCAAGGTGCTGTCAGAGCATCTATCAGAACCGCTCCCGGGTCCCTGGACCTTGATCCGTAACGAGGAAGCTTGGCGTTCTGGCGAGACGCCATGAGATCCAGATCTGGTTTGCCCCAACGCCGAAGCAGTTGTGCAAATACCTCCGGGTGAAGTTCCCACTCCCCCGGAAGAAAAGTCTGGCGACTTAAGAAATCCGCCTCCCAGTTCTCCACGCCTGGGATGTGGATCGCTGACAGGTGGCAAGAGTGAGACTCTGCCCAGCGAATTATCTTTGAGACTTCCATCATCGCTAGGGAACTCCTTGTCCCTCCCTGGTGATTGATGTAAGCCACAGTCGTGATGTTGTCCGACTGAAACCTGATGAACCTCAGAGTTGCTAGCTGAGGCCAAGCCAGAAGAGCATAGAGAACTGCTCTTAATTCCAGAATGTTTATTGGAAGGAGACTCTCCTCCTGAGTCCATGATCCCTGAGCCTTCAGGGAATTCCAGACAGCGCCCCAACCTAGTAGGATGGCGTCTGTTGTTACAATCGTCCAGTCTGGCCTGCTGAAGGGCATTCCCCTGGACAGATGTGGCCGAGAAAGCCACCATAGAAGAGAATCTCTGGTCTCTTGATCTAGATTCAGCATAGGGGACAAATCTGAGTAATCCCCATTCCACTGACTTAGCATGCACAATTGTAGTGGTCTGAGATGCAGGCGTGCAAAAGGTACTATGTCCATTGCCGCTACCATTAAGCCGATTACCTCCATGCATTGAGCCACTGACGGGTGTTGAATGGGATGAAGGACACGGCAAGCATTTAGAAGTTTTGTTAACCTGTCTTCTGTCAGGTAAATTTTCATTTCTACAGAATCTATAAGAGTCCCCAAGAAGGGAACTCTTGTGAGTGGCAATAGAGAACTCTTTTCTACGTTCACCTTCCACCCATGCGACCTTAGAAATGCCAGAACCAACTCTGTATGAGACTTGGCAGTCTGGAAACTTGACGCTTGTATCAGAATGCCGTCTAGGTACGGAGCTACCGAAATTCCTCGCGGTCTTAGTACCGCCAGAAGAGAGCCCAGAACCTTTGTAAAGATTCTTGGAGCCGTGGCTAACCCGAAGGGAAGAGCTACAAATTGGTAATGCCTGTTTAGGAAGGCAAACCTTAGGTACCGATAATGATCCTTGTGAATCGGTATGTGAAGGTAGGCATCCTTTAAATCCACTGTGGTCATGTATTGACCCCTTTGGATCATAGGTAAGATTGTCCGAATAGTTTCCATTTTGAACGATGGAACTCTTAGGAATTTGTTTAAGATCTTTAAGTCCAAGATTGGTCTGAAGGTTCCCTCTTTTTTGGGAACCACAAACAGATTTGAGTAAAACCCTTGTCCGTGTTCCGACCGCGGAACTGGATGGATCACTCCCATTAATAAAAGGTCTTGTACACAGCGTAGAAACGCTTCTCTCTTTAACTGGTTTGCTGACAGCCTTGAAAGATGAAATCTCCCTTTTGGAGGAGAAGCTTTGAAGTCCAGAAGATATCCCTGAGATATGATCTCTAACGCCCAGGGATCCTGGACATCTCTTGCCCAAGCCTGGGCGAAGAGAGAAAGTCTGCCCCCCACTAGATCCGTTTCCGGATCGGGGGCCCTCACTTCATGCTGTCTTAGGGGCAGCAGCAGGTTTTCTGGCCTGCTTGCCCTTGTTCCAGGACTGGTTAGGTTTCCAGCCCTGTCTGTAGCGAGCAACAGTTCCTTCCTGCTTTGGAGCTGAGGAAGTTGATGCTGCTCCTGCCTTGAAGTTACGAAAGGCACGAAAATTAGACTGTCTAGCCCTTGGTTTGGCTCTGTCTTGAGGCAGGGCATGACCCTTACCTCCAGTAATGTCAGCGATAATTTCTTTCAAACCGGGTCCGAATAATGTCTGCCCTTTGAAAGGTATGTTAAGCAATTTAGATTTAGAAGTCACATCGGCTGACCAAGATTTAAGCCACAGCGCTCTGCGCGCTTGAATGGCGAATCCTGAATTCTTAGCCGTAAGTTTAATTAAGTGTACTACGGCATCGGAAATAAATGAATTAGCTAGCTTAAGGACTCTAAGCTTGTCTGTAATCTCATCCAATGTAACTGAGTTAATGGTCTTTTCCAGAGACTCAAACCAGAATGCCGCCGCAGCCGTGACAGGCGCAATGCAAGGGGTTGTAATATAAAACCTTGTTGAACAAACATTTTCTTAAGGTAACCCTCTAACTTTTTATCCATTCGATCTGAAAAAGCACAGCTATCCTCCACCGGGATAGTGGTGCGTTTAGCCAGAGTAGAAACTGCTCCCTCCACCTTAGGGATCGTCTGCCATAAGTCCCGTGTGGTGGCGTCTATTGGAAACATTTTTCTAAATATAGGAGGGGGAGAAGAGGGCACACCAGGTCTATCCCACTCCTTGTTAATAATTTCTGTAAGCCTTTTAGGAATAGGAAAAACGTCAGTACCGCAAAATATTTATCCAGCCTACACATTTTCTCTGGAATTGCAACCGTGTTACAATCATTCAGAGCCGCTAATACCTCCCCTAGCAATACACGGAGGTTCTCAAGCTTAAATTTAACATTTGAAATGTCTGAGTCCAGTTTACTTGGATCAGATCCGTCACCCACAGAATGAAGCTCTACGTCCTCATGTTCTGCAAATAGTGACGCAGTATCAGACATGGCTCTAATATTATCAGCGCACTCTGTTCTCACCCCAGAGTGGTCGCATTTACCCCTAATTTCTGGCAATTTAGATAATACTTCAGTCATAACATTAGCCATGTCTTGCACAGTGATTTGTATGGGCCGCCCTGATGTACTTGGCGCCACAATATCACGCACCTCCTGAGCGGGAGACGAAGGTACTGACACGTGAGGAGAGTTAGTCGGCATAACTTCCCCCTCGTTGTCTGGTGAAATTTTCTTTACATGTACACTTTTATTTAAAGTAGCATCAATGCAATTAGTACACAAATTTCTATTGGGCTCCACATTGGCCTTTAAACATATTGCACAATGAGTTTCCTCTGTGTCAGACATGTTTAACAGACTAGCAATGAAACTAGCAAGCTTGGAAAATACTTTTGAAATAAATTTACAAGCAATATAAAAAACGTTACTGTGCCTTTAAGAAGCACCAATAAACTGTCACAGTTGAAATTACAATGAACCAAATTTGTTATAGCAACCAAATTTTCACAGTAAATGCAATAAGTTAGCAAAGGATTGCACCCACCAGCAAATGGATGATTAACCCCTTAATACCCAAAAAACGGATAACAGAATATAAACGTTTTATCACAGTCAAAAGCACAGTCTCACAGGTCTGCTGTGAGTGATTACCTCCCTCAAAACTAGTTTTGGAGACCCCTGGGCTCTGTAGAGACGTCCTGGATCATGGAGGAAGGAATAGGAAGACTGTGACTGAATTCTTACTGCGCAAGAAAGCGCCAAAATAGGCCCCTCCCACTCATTATAACAGTGGGGAAGCTCAGTAAACTGAATTTATTCATAAATAAACGACAGCCATGTGGAAAAATAATGCCCAAAATTTTTTATCACCAAGTACCTCAGAAAAAAAAAAAACGATTAACATGCCAGTAAAACGTTTTAAATAAAATTATGAAATGATACTAATAAGCCTGCTGCTAGTCGCTTTCACTGCAGTGGGGGCTCAAATATAAGTTAAATGTATACAGTATTTTCTTAGTGAAGTTCTATTCCCCAGAAATACCTCAGTGTAACATACATACATATCAGCCTGATACCAGTCGCTACTACTGCATTTAAGGCTGCACTTACATTATATGGGTATTAGCAGTATTTTCTCAGTCAATTCCATTCCTTAGAAAATAATATACTGCAACATACCTCCTTGCAGGTGAACCCTGCCCGCTGTCCCCTGTTCTGAAGTTACCTCACTCCTCAGAATGGCCGAGAACAGCAAATGGATCTTAGTTACGACCGCTAAGATCAACACAAACTCAGGTAGATTCTTCTTCTAATGCTGCCTGAGAAAAAACAACACACTCCGGTGCTGTTTAAAATAAACTTTTGATTGAAGATATAAAAACTAATTTTAATAACCACAGTCCTCTCACACGTCCTATCTATTAGTTAGGTGCAAGAGAATGAATGGGTATGACGTAGAGGGGAGGAGCTATATAGCAGCTCTGCTTGGGTGATCCTCTTGCACTTCCTGTTAGGGAGGAGATATAATCCCATAAGTAATGGATGACCCGTGGACTGACTACACTTAACAGGAGAAAACACAATTGACATTTTTTAAAATATACTTGCCTTTTCTTCTTGAAGCCGCTCCAGTGCTTCAACAGCCCGCCGCAAGCCTCTTCATACGTCGGCAATGACGATTCCGGCATCCTCCAATCACGGCTTCCCCCCCGGGGGAATCATTGCCTGAGGCAACGCCGTGATTGGAGGAAGTCGGTTTTGTCATTGCTGGGTAAGTAAACCAGAAAGAAGCACGCGGGGCATAGTTTCAGAACGGCGATCTGGCGTTTCAGAAGAACAAGGCAAGTACTTTTAAAATACGGTGCTATGTCAATTTTCATGAATGAAAGTGCCCCTGTTTTTAATAGTTTTTTTAAAAACCGAGCACTTTCACATGATAATTGACCTTCATTTTAATAGGGTTTTTAAAAACCGGGCACTGATTCATCAAACTTGACATTCACTTTAAAGTCATTTTATTAAAAAAAAAAAAAATATTCACAGTATAGAACTAGATAATATAAAATGATAAATTGTATAAATAAAAAACCTCTGCAATATATTTTCATTATTTATTTTGCCCCCTTTTCTGTAATTCCATTATGACATTTTTAACTTTTTAATTCCTGTTAGAAATGGAAGTGCAGATCACATTTTTATTTCACACAGCCATTGGCTGCACACTCTAGTGACCTATTTATAACTATTCCTAATTGGCCAGAGCAGAGAAGGTAACCTAAGTTACAACATGGCAGCTCCCATTGTTTTATAGACACTAAAACTTAAACACTTATTTTGTCAATATTTAAACAACTAATGAAACTTTAAAAATACATCTGCATGTTATGCTCAGACTAATCTTTTCTTTGAATGCATCATTCTGTCTAGCATTTATATAGTGTTTAATGTCCCTTTAAATGGGCTAAGCTTGCAGGGAAATAAGATATACTTAGTTGATCACTTTCTATACAGACACACATGCTTTATATTATTATCTTTGTAAACCAAAGCCCAAAAAAACTTAGAACAACTGAAAATTAACATTTATTGCTTATCTCTTCTACCTCCTACTTGGAGTGTAATTTCTTCTGATGGCTGTTTACATAGTTCTTCTTTGATCTTTACTTAAAAAGGGGCAGTCTAGTCAAAATTATACGTTCACGATTCAGATAGGAAATGCAATTTTAAACAACTTTCCAATTAACTTTTATAATCAAATATGCTTTGTTTTCTTAGTATTCTTTGTTGAAAGCTAACCCTAGGTAGACTCATATGCTAATTCTAAGCCCTTGAAGGCCACCTCTTATCCCAGTGCATTTTGACAGTTTTTCACAGCTAGACAGCGCTAGTTCTTGTGTGCCATATAGATAACATTGTGCTCACTCCATGGAGTCATTTATGAATCAGTACTGATTGGCTAAAATGCAGTTCTGTCAAAAGAGCTGAAATAAGAGGGCAGTCTGCAGAGGCTTAGATACAAGGTAATCACAGAGGTAAAAAGTGTAAATTAATATAACAGTGTTGGTTATACAAAAACTGGGGAATGGGTAATTAAGGGATTATAAAACATTTTCAAGTAGGCTGTCCATTTAAGTAAAGAAAATGTCAGAATAGGTAGGGATAACAAAGGAAGAATCAGCTATTTAAAAACGCCAAAGTAAAATAAAAAAAGGAGCTATTTGTAAACAATTTAATACAACAGGTAAAACAAGAAACTGAAAACAAATTAAACGGTCCCTTTAATTAGGGCTAGCTCTAGAGGAATTTACTGCTCTAAGCAACCAGTGTTTAATATGTAACCTGGTCAGGCAATTAGAAGCATACTTTGGTGCAGAATTTGAACCCCAGTCGCTCTAGGAAGAGTGGAAAAATACAATTCACAGAGGTAGTTTACAGCATAAGCAAGCAAATTAAAGGATTAGAAAAGTCTACATAAAATCATCACATAACATACCCAAGGTTCCTAAATGATCAAGTAGTAAATCTGCACTTACTGCACCAAGCCTCCAACACCATTTAAAACTTTTTTCTTTTTTAATGTATTGCTGTGACGTCATGATTGTCAGCCCCCCAGAAATGGCAGCTCGACTTGTTCTCGAAACAGCCCACCCTTTAATAAATTTCCATATGTTTACTCCCACAAAAGCATGCACAATGGATTTGGATCTCTCACACATGGGCACAGCAATAACAGAAGACTTTAGGTAAATTACCCGCATGCCTATAATGTTATGAATCTACTCTCGATGATGTATGTTTACAGATATATGGTCACAGGCAGCTTGCATTATATTGCACTAAAGTCAATAGATCCTGTCATGCCTAAAGATTTAGACATGTTTTTGCTTCCTATTGGGTTTACAATCACAAGTTGAAAACAGTCTTTAAAGAATTATGATTGTCTTTCAGATCATTTACAGATTTCAGAAGGAGCAGTTTTTAACTTGTGATTTGTATTGTCGCTTTTAATTCCTGATAGAGATAAATGGCTCGGGAATCACTGCGGTCTCCTGACCGCAACTATAGTGACGTCTGAAAGGAAAATCCAGATATGATTGTGCATGCATAAACTAAAGCACACCAGAGCGCATGCGTGGACAGTCGGGCTATACCCGGAACTAAAAGGGAAAAGAGAGAACGCAGGTTGTCTACCGCGATTGGTGTATGCAAATTAACCCCATGGTGGGTTTGGAAAACCTAACACTTTTTTAGCCAGAATAGCAAGAGAACAGAGAAAAAACCACAACGCAAGGTATTCATCGCATTTCACCGGGTTGATAATATTAAAAAATGTGATCAAAGAAACATTTTGAGCTTACTATCCCTTTAAATAACAAATGTTGATTATATTGTATTTTAGTACAATCTTATACTAGCCCCAATAAGGTTATAAAATGTAGCTACTAGAGAATAGCTCTCAAACGATTGTTATTTTATTAATCCGATTTACTGGAGTATGTAAAATCCCTATTAGAGAAGGCCCATACTATATTTAAGTAATTTATGGATACAAGAGCTTTATATTAATTACTTTGGACTAACTAAAGCACTAAATTGAGTAATTACAGTGTTGTGTGCAGACAAGAAAATAAATGTTTAAAGTTATGTAAGACTGCACATAATCTGAGCTCCAAGCATTTGCAGAGACATTGCACAGCAAAAACAAACAAGTTAATTAAGTTTAAGTCATGTGTGGGCGATTCACGTTTGAGTTGAATATGCCTTTAAAGAATACGCTTTTCCTATGCATAAAAGAAGCGTTAGTTCAGTTAGAAATCCTTTTAAATGTGTCGCAATACAGTTTGAGGATGACTCACCAGACTTTGACAGTAGAGTTCTCCATTTGTACCCGCCATGCTTTAGAGGCATAAATTGCCTCTCCATTAATGCTCAGCCATTTCCCAACAGCCCGCAGTCTCTCCTGAAAAATGGGCACAATCAGGCCATCCTTACTTGGGCCCACATTCAGAAGATAATTTCCTCCATAGCTAACAGTCTGGACCAGCTCCTGTGAATGTTACAAATGTCAAAGAATAAGATCTACAATACATTATGTACAATATACATTATGTACAGACACCAAAATGGTTATGTCAAAATACAGTTTTGCAATCAACGTAACTGACATGAACGTGTCCGTCAGAGCAAAACAATCAAATTTGCCTCTACTCACTGAAATGATGGTAAATTCATCCATTATCTGGCCGACTTGCATGTTGCGCCTGTAACCCCAGGAATACGTATCAACAGATGTGCATTTCTCCCACTTGTGGCTCGGAAGGGTGCTGGGTGTATACTTATCTTCACAGTTGTAATATCCACCATGATGGCAAGAACAGTTGCTACACCAACGATCATTCACCACCACTTTGTCCTGATGGCAACAGAAGGGTTTACCAGACCAATTACAGATAACATACAGGGCAAAGCATTTGCAACTAAAATATTAAAGGGCTAGATACCTTGATAGGACTCTCATTGTAAAGCCAAGCCAGGAATTGTGTGGAGTTCCAATATGTATCTGGTGCTTCCCAATCTCCATCTGACCAAATCAGATCTGGTTCATACCTGAATAGTAAATTACATTTAATTTTCTTACCGGAGCTCCAAGAATATTCTGTCCTCTGATCCATGTGACAAGCAGCAAGAACAGAATAGGTACAGGCTTTGAGGATCATAATATAAGCAGTTATTTCTCTTCTACATTACACACGTTTGCATAAAAACTAGTAAATCCATATCTAGCTTATAAAAACAAAACATAAAACACAACATACTACTAGGTGTGCATTCAGCAGTTTTGTTCACAGCCGAATGCGGAAGAGGCTGCTTTCGGCATTTGGCTCTTTTGGGTACAGAATATCCTCTTGTGCAAGTTAAAAACACTAAGATCTGTGCAAATACTGAAAGCAGCCTCCTCATTTGGCAGTGAAGAAAACTGCCAAATGAACGTCACTGCATACTACCATCTTTAAATCATATAAAGGATTCGCTCAGTGTTAAATTTAAACATAGGTAATTGCCTCTGAATACTAAAAGGGCAGAAGCTGTCAAGCATTTCAAATTTGCTCCAACATGCAGTGTACAATATTACTATTGACTCACTGTTGCATCAATACAAAACTAGTCACTAGAGAGGTAGACCAATTAATGGTCCCCATCTCCTCAATGTCTTATTGATCTCATCACAAGCTAGTGAGACTTCTTTAATTGTTAAGGACCTCAACAGAGCGAGCTTTAAGTTTGGCTAAGCAATGTGTGGTTAAGTCTGGTATATTGTCAAATGATAACTGGCTAGACAGATTTAAAATAACTAAATATTAAATGTGAATCCCAAAGCTCAAAGTGATGGTGCATTTACAGACAGCCTTATAAAATGTGGTTCACCTATTTAAAAAAGGTAAAAGAAAGAAAAAACATAATTTATGTAAGAATTTACCTGATAAATTAATTTCTTTCATATTGGCAAGAGTCCATGAGCTAGTGACCTATGGGATATACAATCCTATCAGGAGGGGCAAAGTTTCCCAAACCTCAAAATGCCTATAAATAAACCCCTCACCACACCCACAATTCAGTTTAACAAATAGCCAAGTAGTGGGGTGATAAAGAAAGGAGTAAAAAGCATCAAAGGAATTTGGAAATAATGGTGCTTTATACAAAAAAAAAAATCATAACCACCATAAAAAGGGTGGGCCTCATGGACTCTTGCCAATATGAAAGAAATGAATTTATCAGGTAAGTTCTTACATAAATTATGTTTTCTTTCATGTAATTGGCAAGAGGCAATTGGGATAGCAATACCCAAGATGTGGAACTCCACGCAAGAGTCACTAGAGAGGGAGGGATAAAATAAAAACAGCCATTTTCCGCTGAAAAAAATTAATCCACAACCCAAAATATACGTTTATTCTCATAAATGAAAAGAAAAATGTAAAACATAAGCAGAAGAATCAAACTGAAACAGCTGCCTGAAGAACTTTTCTACCAAAAACTGCTTCTGAAGAAGCAAATACATCAAAACTGTAGAATTTAGTAAATGTATGCAAAGAAGACCAAGTTGCTGCTCTGCAAATCTGATCAACTGAAGCTTCATTCTTAAAAGCCCACAAAGTGGAGACAGATCTAGTAGAATGAGCTGTGATTCTCTGAGGCGGGGCTTGACCCGACTCCAAATAAGGTTGATGAATCAAAAGCTTTAACCATGAAGCCAAGGAAACAGCAGAAGCCTTTTGACCTTTCCTAGAACAAGAAAAGATAACAAATAGACTAGAAGTCTTCCTGAAATCTTTAGTAGCTTCCACATAATATTTCAAAGCTCTTACCACATTCAAAGAATGTAAGGATCTCTCCAAAGAATTCTTAGGATTAGGACACAAGGAAGGGACATCAATTTCTCTATTAATGTTGTTAGAATTCACAACCTTAGGTAAGAATTTAAATGAAGTCCGCAAAACCGCCTTATCCTGATGAAAAATCAGAAAAGGAGATTCACAAGAAAGAGCAGATAATTCAGAAATTCTTCTAGCAGAAGAGATGGCCAAAATGAACACTTTCCAAGAAAGTAGTTTAATGTCCAAAGAATGCATAGGCTCAAAAGGAGGAGCCTGTAAAGCCTTCAAAACCAAATTAAGACTCCAAGGAGAGATTGATTTAATGACAGGCTTGATACAAACCAAAGCCTGTACAAAACAGTGAATATCAGGAAGTTTAGCAATCTTTCTGTGAAATAAAACTGAAAGAGCAGAGATTTGGCCCTTCAAGGAACTTGCAGACAAACCCTTATCCAAACCATCCTGAAGAAACTGTAAAATTCTAGGAATTCTGAAAGAATGCCAAGAGAATAACACCATGAAATATAAATCTTCCAAACTTGATAATAAATCGTTCAAGAAACAGGATTTACGAGCCTGTAACATAGTATTAATCACTGAGTCAGAAAAACCTCTAACTAAGCATTAGGCGTTCAATTTCCATACCTTCAAATTTAATGATTTGAGATCCTGATGGAAAAACGAACCTTGAGACAGAAGGTCCGGCCTTAATGGAAGTGGCCAAGGTTGGCAACTGGACATCAGAACAAGATCCGCATACCAAAACCTGTGAGGCCATGCTGGAGCCACCAGCTCCATGATGATTTTAGAGATCACTCTTGGAAGAAGAACTAGAGGCGGGAAAATATAAGTAAGTTGATAACACCAAGGAAGTGTCAACGCATCCACTGCTGCCGCCTGAGGATCCCTGGACAGGTACCTGGGAAGTTTCTTGTTTAGATTAGAAGCCATCAGATCTATTTCTGGAAGACCCCACATCTGAACAACCTGAGAAAACACACCTGAATGGAGGGACCACTGCCCCGGATGTAAAGTCTGACGGCTGAGATAATCCCCCTCCGAATTGTCTATACCTGGGAAATGAACCACAGAAATTAAACAGGAGCTGGATTCCGCCCAAGCAAGTATACAAGATACTTCTTTCATAGCTTGGGGACTGTGAGTCCCACCCTGATGATTGACACATGCCACCGTTGTGTTATTGTCTGTCTGAAAACAAATGAACGGTTCTCTCTTCAACAGAGGCTAAATCGGAGGAGCCCTGAAAATCGCACGGAGTTCCAAAATATTGATTGGTAATCTCACCTCTTGAGATTTCCAAACCCCTTGTGCTGTCAGAGATCCCCAAACAGCTCCCCAACCTGAAAGACTTGCATCTGTTGGGATCACAGTCCAGGTTGGACGAACAAAAGAGGCCCCTAGAACTATATGATGGTGATTTAACCACCAAGTCAGAGATAGTCGAACATTGGGATTTAATGATATTAATTGTGATATCCTTGTATAATCCCTGCACCATTGGTTCAGCATACAAAGCTGGAGAGGTCTCATATGAAAACGAGCAAAGGGGATCGCGTCTGATGCTGCAGTCATGAGACCTAAAACTACCATGCACATAGCTACTGAAGGGAATGACTGAGACTGAAGGTTCCGACAGGCTGCAACCAATTTTAAACGTCTTGTCTGTTAGAGACAGTCATGGACACTATATCTATCTGGAAACCTAAAAAGGTGACCCTTGTCTGAGGAATCAAAGAACTTTTTGGTAAATTGATCCTCCAACCATGTTTTTGAAGAAACAACACTAGTTGATTTGTGTGAGATTCTGTAGAACGTAAAGACTGAGCTAGTACCAAGATATCGTCTAAATAAGGAAACACTGCAATACCCCGCTCTCTGATTACAGAGAGTAGGGCACCGAGAACCTTTGAAAAGATTCTAGGAGCTGTCGCTAGGCCAAAAGGAAGGAGCAACAAATTGGTAATGCTTGTCTAGAAAAGAGAATCTCAGAAGCTGATAATGATCTGGATGAATCAGAATATGAAGATATGCATCCTGCAAGTCTATTGTGGACATATGTCCTTACTGAACAAAAGGCAGAATAGTCCTTATAGTCACCATTTTGAAAGTGGTAATCTTACATAACGATTCAAAATGTTCAGATCCAGAACTGGTCTGAATGAATTTTCTTTCTTGGGACAATGAATAGATTTGAATAAAAACCCCAGACCCTGTTCCTGAAACGGAACTGGCATGATTACCCCTGAAAACTCCAGGTCTGAAACACTTCAAGAAAGCCTGAGCCTTTCCTGGATTTGCTGGGATGAGTGAGAGAAAATATCTACCCCTAAGAGACAATACTCAGAATCCATTGATTTTGGACAGAATTTGTCCAAACATCCTTGACAAATCTTAATCTGCCCCCTACCAGCTGAGCTAGAATGAGGGCTGCACCTTCATGCAGACTTGGGGGCTAGCTTTGGTCTCTTAAATGGCTTGGATTTATTCCAATTTGAGGAAGGCTTCCAATTGGAAACAGATTCCTTGGGGGAAGGATAGATTTCTGTTCCTTATTCTGTCGAATGGAATGAAAACGATTAGAAGCTTTTATCCTGAGGCAAAAAAAACTCACTTCCCCCCAGTGACAGTTGAAATAATAGAATCCAACTGAGAACCAAATAACTTATTACCTTGGAAAGAAAGAGATAGCAATCTAGACTTAGAAGTCATGTCAGCATTCCAAGATTTAAGCCACAAAGCTCTTCTAGCTAAAAACATAGATTTAACATCAATTTTGATATAAAAAAATGGCATCACAAATAAAATGATTAGCATGTTGAAGCAAGCGAACAATGCTAGACAAATCAGAATCCAATTCTTGTTGCGCTAAATTTTCCAACCAAAAAGTTGATGCAGCTGCAACATCAGTCAATTAAATTGCAGGCCTGAAAAAGATGACCTGAATATAAATAGGCTTTCCTTAGATAAGATTCAAGTTTCCTATCTAAATGATCTTTAAAAGAAGTACTATCTTCCATAGGAATAGTAGTATGTTTAGCAAGAGTAGAGATCAACTTTGGGGATCTTTTCAAAAAACTCCAATCTAACTGCTGGCAAAGGATACATTTTTTTTTTTTTTTTTTTTTAAAACCTTTAAGAAGGAAAAAAAAGAAGTACCAGGCCTATTCCATTCCTTAGAAATCATATCAGAAATAGCATCAGGAACTAGAAAAACCTCTGGCATAAACTACAGGAGGTTTATAAACAGAATTTAAACGATTGCTAGTTTTAATATCAAGAGGACTAGTTTCCTCCATATCCAATGTAATCAACACTTCTTTTAACAAAGAACGAATATACTCTATTTTAAATAAATAAGTAGATTTGTCAGTGTCAATATCTGAGGCAGGATCTTCTGAATCAGATAGATCCTCATCAGAGAAGGATAATTCAGTATGTTGTTGGTCATTTGAAATTTCATCAACTTTATGAGGTTTTAAAAGACCTTTTACATTTATCAGAAGGCGGGATGGCAGACAAAGCCTTCTAAATAGAATCAGCAATAAATTATTTTAAATTCACATGTATATCTTGTACATTAGAAGTTGAAGGAACAGCAACAGGCAATGTACCATTACTGATGGACACATTATCTACATGTAAAAGTTTATCATGACAACTATTACATACCACAACTGTAGATATAATCTCCACAAATTTACAACAGATGCACTTAGCTTTGGTAGAACTGTTATCAGGCAGCAGGGTTCCAACAGTGATTTCTGAGACAGGATCAGATTGAGACATCTTGCAAATTAAAGAGAAAAAACAACAACATATAAAGGAAAAAATTATCAATTTCCTTATATGGCAGTTTCAGGAATGGGAAAAAAATGCAAACAGCATAGCCCTCTGATAGAAAAAAAAAAAAAAAAAAAAAAGGCAAGAGGCATATAGGAATGGGGTTTTAAATAATGAAAATATTTGGCGCCAAGTATGACGCACAACACAAACAGAATATTTTTTGACGTTAACAACATCCGGAAATGACACACTCGCGTCATTGAAGACGCAACCTTGTGAAAGGACTCGGTGTCAACTAAGATGCCAGAAGTGACGAATTTGCGTCATCGAACGTAACTTTGCGCCAAAAAATCTCACTCCAAAAATGACGCAATAAACTTTAGCATTTTGCGCCCTCGCGAGCCTAATTCTGTCCGCGAATTTGAAAATGACAGTCAATTCAAAAAAAAGACTATACACCAGGTAAGAAATACATTTTCCTAAAAAATGCATTTCCCAGATATGAAACTGGCAGTCTGCAAAAGGAAATATACTGAAACCTGAATCATGGCAAATATAAGTACAATACATATTTTTAGAACTTTATATTAATACATAAAGTACCAAACCATAGCTGAGAGTGTCTTAAGAAATAAAAACATACTTACCAAAAGACACCATCCACATATAGCAGATAACCATTTCAGTACTGGTTTGGCTATCAGTTGAGGTATTGGAATATGAGAGTATATCGTCGATCTGAAAAGGGAGGTAGGAGATGAATCTCTACGACCGATAACAGAGAACCTATGAAATAGATCTCCCGTGAGGAAAACCATTGCATTCAATAGGTGATACTCCCTTCACATCCCTCTGACATTCACTGTACTCTGAGAGGAATCAGGCTTCAAAATACTGAGAAGCGCATATCAACGTAGAAATCTTAGCACAAACTTACTTCACCACCTCTATAGGAGGCAAAGTTTGTATAACTGAATTGTGGGCGTGGTGAGGGATGTATTTATAGGCATTTTGAGGTTTGGGAAACTTTACCCCTCCTGGTAGGATTGTATATCCCATACGTCACTAGCTCATGGACTCTTGCCAATTACATGAAAGGAAAAACAAACAAAAAAACAAAAAAAAAAAACCACAAATTTTTAGAATTAAATTAGGAATATTTTTGCAAAACGCTCGTTTACAAATAAAAACTATTTTTTCAGGTAAGCTGTATATACTTGAACTCTACCCAAGTGTAAGATACACACATCATACTACTGTACTGCTGGAAATTCACAAACTAAAGAAAGAAAAAAGAAAAAAAAAAGTTAACAATAAAGTTGTGAAATGTTTCAAGTAACAATTTGTAAATATATTTGTATATTGGAGGAAAAAAAATGCTTTAATGACCCTTGAGAATGATATCATATGAATCAGAGCTGTCCAACTCCTGACAGAATGTCTCTATGTGAATGCTGGTAAATCAATCAGATAACAATTATTCCTTAAAATATCCCTTGTATTGTTTTTGTTTTTTTTATCCTACTTCTGTTTGTTTTTAATTAATAGTGCAATATTCTATAAAAGTTTACTTTTCATTTTTGTTCTTTATATGGACTTGGGTAAATATGAAAAATTTGAATTGAGCCATTTATATTACAACAAAACAAAAATAAAAACACACAACTGATTACACAGTTCTCACCTAGTCACCAAATCATACAGTTCAGGCATGGTCTTCGAAAATACAAAGTACTGAGTTTTAAAGTTATTCTTTTTGTCAATCAAATAAAGAGGGTGAAACCACTCCAGTAACGAGTGATACAATCCATAGCGCAGTTTTCTAAAATATGAAACAAAATGAAAGTACGTTACCTTTTGGAATGACGATTTTCTCTCTCTTTTTATTTTTAGCTTTTTAAATGGGAAGTTTGAAACAATTTAAAAATGTAATGTTCTGCATGATCAGCATGTTGTTAGAAATCTAGCAAACTTACACTCCATGCTTTGCTAAATATATAAAAGAGAAGACTCCTTTAGTTGGCAGACCACTCACCCCTATAATTCTCAGACATAGTATCCCATAGTTTGCTACAGTCTATCTTCTCAAGGATAAAGAGCTCACTCAGAGCCTAAGTCTCAAAAACTAAATCAGCTTATATTGTACAGTAAGTGTATTTCCTTAATATAAAAATTTATAAATTTAGATCCCATTAAAGAGATATGAAAAACAAAATATTTTTTTTCTTGATTCAGACAGAGCATACAATATTAAAAAAAAAAAAAGGTTCCAATTTACTTCTATCATCAAATTTGCTTTGTTCTCATGGTTTACTTTGTTAAAGAGATATCTAGGTAGATAGCGTGCTCATGTCTGAAGCACTAAATGACGTGAAAAAAAAAAAAAAAAAAAAAGAGAGAAGTGCTGTCATCTAGTGCTCTTGCTAATTTTATAATCTTACAAAAAACTGCTGCTATATATAGTGCTACAGACACGTGCAAACGATTAAGCTTGTCTACCTCCTTTTCAAGAAAGGATAGAAAAAGAGGGAAGAACATTTGCTAATAGAAGTAACTTGAAAGGTTGTTTAAAATGTAGTAATGTATCTGAATCATAAAAGAAAAAAAATTTAGGTTTCATGATCCTTTTACAGTTCCCAAGGTAAAAATTGCGGCATGACGCGGCATCTTATAGATAAGATAATTGTAGAGAAATATATAAACTTGTTTATATGACTCATTGTTTCCTGAAAATAACATTTTGATAATAACAAATGGGCATAAAAATAGATCTTATTAAAGTATGTTTAAATCTGAGAAAATAGCTAGTTCCCCCCCCCCCCCCAAATCTAAAAATTGACACAGCATTTTTCACAATAAGGCATTAGAGAACATAAAACCATAGTAGGTTAGGCTGTTGTGGGAATGCCCAATATATTACTTTGTTCCATGAAGATGATAAAAAAAGAGAAGTTCAAATAATCATGTGCTAGTTATATCATATTAGCTTTGTTCTGTCACAACCACAATAGCTTCTCAGGTTACACAAGAGAACATTTTGGAACCCTGACAGTTTATGGCATTATCCATCAGAAGTGTCAGTTCTTACAGATATAAAAAAGGCTCTGCACAACAGACCAGGTGCTTTACCTATCTACTATTCAAGATTTGCATTGGTTATGCTTTTACTATGTTGTATGTGCTAAATAGGCTGGCCAGTAGCAGGGTTACTACTTCCCTACAATGAGTGTAGCTCTCTTCAAAAGGAATTATCTTATATTAACCCATTACAAGTGCCATTTGCTGAATCTCTTCATACTAGGTGCTGCCATTTTGAAAGGCATCAATTCTTGCACACTGACAGAGTGGTGTGCGTTTAGAAATCATTGACATTGGAGGCTTTTTGAAACCTGTACTTTGCACAAGGTTTGCATTTCTGCATTTTTTACATAAAATAATAAATATAAAAATGTCCTCAGGAATTATACAGATCGGTGAAGACAATACAGAAACGTGCAGCCCATATTTTGTATTGTGCGATCTAAACTGAATTTCACCATACGGCCAATTAAAAAGACAACAATGTTTCTGATCTGTGAATGTGCAACACTTTGTCAGAGTGTGAGAACACAGGGGCATGAAACAAATGTTTTATTTCATGATTCAGATAACGCAGCACTTTTAAACAACTTTCAAATGTCCTTTATTCTCTTTGAATATTTTTTAAAGGAGCAGCTATGCACTACTTGGAGATAGCTGAACTCTTTAGGTGAGCCAATGTCAAGAGGCATATATGCATAGCCTCTAATCAGCAGCTAGCTCCCAGTAGTGCATTGCGCCTCGAGTCTACCTAGATATGCTTTTCAACAAAGCATACCAAAGGGAACAAAGCATATTAAATAATAGAAGTAAATTGGACAGTGGTTTAAAAATTGTATGCTATAGTTGAATCATGAAAGAAAACTGTTGGGTTTCATGTACCTTTAAGTTCCAAGATGGCACTGCTCATAGTAAATATGCAGAGCATCTCGAACTGGCATTTGTAAGGGGTTAGAATAAAAGACAGCTTTAAAGGGACAGTCTACACCAGAATTTTTATTGTTTTAAAAGATAGATAATCCCTTTATTACCCATTTCCCAATTTTGCATAACCAACACAGTTATAATAGTATACTTTTAACCTCTGTGATTATCTTGTATCTAAGCCTCTGCAAACTGCCCCTTTTTTCAGTTCTTTTGACAGACTTGCAGTCTAGCCAATCAGTGCCTGCTCCCAGATAACACTGTGCTCGTGCACGAGAAGTTATCTGTATGAAATATGTGAACTAACACCCTCTAGTGGTGAAAAACTGTTAAAATGCAATCTGAAAGAGGTGGGCTTCAAGGTCTAAGAAATTAGCATATGAACCTCCTAGGTTAAGCTTTCAACTAAGAATACCAAAAGAACAAAGCCAAATTGGTGATAAAAGTAAATTGGAAAATTGTTTAAAATTACATGCTCTATCTGAATCATGAAAGTTTATTTTGGCCTAGACTGTCCCTTTAAGGAGAGTTGAAGACACATCAGGAGCAATAACACTTTGGTGAGTAACTAATAATGTAATTGAAGTTAAATGCAGCTGTTTAAAAGGGACACTGAACCCAATTTTTTTTCTTTCATGATTCAGATAGAGAAGCAATTTTAAGCAACTTTCTAATGTACTCCTATTATCAATTTCTTTGTTCTCTTGGTATCTTTATTTGAAAAAGCAGGAATGTAAGCATAGGAGCTTGCCCATTTTTGGTTCAGACGCTGGACAGTGCTTGCTGATTGGTGGCTACATTTATCCACCAATCACACTGCAAAAATGAATTATACCAACCTTCACTAAATCAGGGTTTACTTTAAAACATACAAAGGACAATGAAATTGCTAATGAGACACTGGAATAATATCAGCAAAGGTTTCAATACTACTATAACCGGAAAGAATATGAGTTACAGAAAAGAAAAACATTGGAAGCCTCAAGGCATTTTATTACCTAATCAACCAACCTTTTTTTCAATGCTTCTCCTAAATCTCCCACCAAGTCTCTATGTGGCCCTGTATCTACAGAATTCCAGTTCCAGGAAACAGGAGAACCCCAGTTAGTGAAACCTTCATGGTGTTTAGTTGTCAAAACAACATATCTGCAAAAGGAATATGAGAAGAATGAACACAGCAAAAAAAACAAACAATAAGAAAACAAAACTCAGATAAAGTATTTGATTCTCTCCAGTCCAAATTGTAAAATGTGTATCGCTGTGGAATTTTGCAGTTACAGACACAAGACATCATGTTTTGCTTGTTACAAGGGTTAAAAAAAATATGTGTCCTTAGTATGAGGAAGTTGAGACATAAGTAATTCACGATTCAGAATGAGCATGTTCTGCAAATTTCAGTTCAGTGTATTAAAGGGATAGACTGGTCAAAAATGTTTGCAATATACTTCCATTAGCAACAATACTTTTAGTAAAATGTATTACTGTTTTTCAGCAGCATACACACATATGCTTTGAGGGCCAGAGCAACAGTATTCAAACAGTAAGCAGTGGCTTGTATGACAAGTCTTCCAACTTCATACTGATGCATGGGACCACACAGAATATTTATGTATACCCCTGGAAAACAGCAACAACTTTTACCAAAAGCATGTTTGTCAATGGAAGTAGAATGCAATAAAATGCTTCTTTATCCCTTTAATTATAAAACTTGAATTGCACTATTATTGACCCCTTTTCAACAAATAGTGCCTCATCAACACCAGCAAATGACATTACACTGCACTCACAAATACAACTATCATATGACTCAATATAGAATTTCTACTAAACTCCTATTTATGTGTTTAACTTAATGCATTTGTCCTATGTGGAGTTCTAGCAAAAAAAACAAAACAGGAAGTCCCTTAGCTTTTTTATATTTACTCCCATAACACCTATTACCCATGACAACTCTTCCATTTAACCAATGTCCCTTGTGTTACCCATATTATCTTCATCGCTTACAACCGTTTAAATTACTTTCCCCAACACCACTTTAATTTACCCAAACAAAGGAAAATAAAGTAGTAAAACATCTATTATATATGAGCTCTCCGTGTTGTCATTTCGCCGGCCTACATCCCTGATCCCAGAGCGTTGCAGCACACACCAGCATTCTATAGGAATAATATTATATTCTCACTTGGCACCAGCAGCCTCAAAGAGCTCGGCCCAGGCATCAGGATTGTAAAACTCTGCAGTGAATTGCGGGGCGAAGTCCGCGTAGGTGAAACCGGGAGGATAGCTGTCTTCCATGAACTTTACATAGGCCGGGTTCTTCAGGTTCAAGTTCCACCAGAACCACTCGCTCCCGAAGGAGGGTACCGAGAATACGCCCCAGTGCAGGAACACTCCGAACTTAGCCTCGTCATACCAGGCAGGTAACGGCCGAGCGTCCAGCGAGTCCCAGGTGGGCGCATACTGCGAAATGACCGGGGACAGAAGAACAAGCAGACTTAGAAAACATGTAAGGGAACCGGGAAGACAACAACTAGCTGCCATGACTGGCACCGGGTAATGATGATGAAGTTCAAGTTATCAGGTGACTGAGAGAAGTCACAAGACACAAACACTTCCTAAACCGCCCACGGTAACACCCACTAACGTGTCAGGAGGGCTTGTACAGGACGGGACTGTCTGGGAACCTCCTATTCTCCGCCCAGTGGGAAGTATCACGGTGTCACTCATAGCATACAAAATACTGTACAGCAAAATACATACAAGAAAATATTATCGTTTATTTGTAGTGCGCCATCAGATTCCGCAAGGCTAAGATAATTAAAATATATTCTGTTTAATAAAATGATGTATATAAAAATAATAAATAGTTCAGTAAATGCAGAAGACAAGATTCAAAGGACAACAAACTCTGCTAGCACCACCTTGCTCCTCCACTGACTCACTGAAGTTAACCTATACTATTTTGTGACGACCCCAAATTGTATAATCATTTTGTACCACCCATAACTACGCCCAAATGAAACACATACACCAAAGTGGGATAAAAAAGGCCGCAGCTTATTTTATTAATTTTCACAACATAAATAACTTTTTTAAAACACAAAACCAGAAACCAGAGCTTGCTCCACCAAATTCATTTTTTCCTGTGCCTGCACCCATAAGGCACACCTCCCCATGAAAACCACCTCTCCTGTGTATCCAACAGAAGGTACCAGGAACCCCAACCATAAGCCAGCATCCAGGGCAAGCACCCCGCCACTGCTGCGACAAAGAAAATTTAAGTTAATATATATGTATATTTTTGTTAAAAAAAATTTTTAAAGGGAGGGAGGGTGGGTGGGCACTTAAGCCGTTCTGCTCCCAATCAGGTAAGTATAGTAAAAAAGGTGCAAATCCACTGACCCAACCACTGATTTGAAACCTCTGTAAAAATCACGCCCCCTTGTCCCTTACCTGACCCTCAATTTATCCAATAGGGGTCAATTACCCCTACCCTCAATAGTTTCGTCCGGGGGTGCTCCTTGACCCCAAATTGTCTAATCATTTTGTACCACCCATAACTACGCCCCAAATGAAACACATACACCAAAGTGGGATAAAAAAGGCAGCAGCTTATTTTATTAATTTTCACAACATAAATAACTTTTTTAAAACACAAAACCAGAAACCAGAGCTTGCCCCACCAAATTCATTTTTTCCTGTGCCTGCACCCATAAGGCACGCCTCCCCATGAAAGCCACCTCTCCTCTATATATGTACCCACACATACATATATATATATAAATATATATATATATATATATATATATACACACACACATATATATATATATATATATATATATACACACACATATATATAAATACACATACATATATATACATCCATCCATTGGGCGGAGCTGCTGGCGATTGCTGGGGTTTCCCTCATCCCGTGTCACTGTTAGATGGTTGGGGCGTAGGGGTCTTACGTGGCAGGCTCTGCCTGAGTTACTGCAAGGGGCGTTGCGTAGGTGAGAGAAAACCCATGTATTAATCATTCACGCCGGAGGGAATGATTATGGGGCTCCTGCCGTGCAAGCAGCTCAGTGCAGTTATTCAATCAGATCTGCACACATTTCAGGCTTGGGTCCCTCAAGTAAGAATAGGGTGGTCCGATATTATCCCCAGGATCGAGTGGCGACACATGCAATCCCACCACGCAGCTTTCCAAGTCCATAAGAAGATCAACAGGGAGGTTAGGATCTTCTTAGGCCAGTCAGGAGGCTTTGTTGTAGAGCATGGGAACATTACAACGGCTGAGAGCAGCCTCTACAGAAGGGACGGGGGTGCACCTCTCTGAGAGGTGCATTGACCTGTTCCTCTGTAATTTGAGGCGTGCTATCTTACTACATCTATAGGTGTGGCGGCAAGAGCTGTGCCAGTTGGTCCGCGCCCCGGTTTACCATCAGAGGTAGAGTGACGGCTGCCCAGGGGAGGGTGATCTCTGCAGGCGCGCGCCTGGGGTCCCTCCCCATTCGAAAGATGCTGAGAACTCCCTAAGCTTCTGCGTGTAGCTGAGCTCCGCTTGTGTGGGCATTCAGGGGCGTGGCCCTTCTTCCTAGTGGGGGGTTGCTTACTCCTAGCTAGATTGCCGCCACATGTTTTAGCTGGCCCAGTTGAGTCCAGCCGGTTCTCATGTTCTATAATAAATGTGACCCACGGGTCTTTACCCACATACTTGTGTCTGCGTGTTATTTATTCTAAGTTATGAATAAAGTTATTAAGGTTATTATGTTTATGTACATAGTTATGGTTGAGTCAGTTTTATGGCTCTTATTATATTTTATTACAGCAAGCCAGGAGGATAGGGCATTTAATTAATTAAGACAGTGGAGGGCAGCATAGCCCAGAACGAACATAATAATTAAAGCCCTTAGGAGTGTGCTGCTGTGAAGTGGCAACAATGTTGCAGTAGTGAGGGTGGGGTTTAGCTTACCCTTTAAGTAGTCAGCTTACAGGCCCCAAAACCCTCTTTCCAGCTCGTCTTCACAGCTTCTCTCCCTCCCTTCAATTGGATAATGCGGCAATCTCTAGGCTGGGGCATCACTAGGGTGTTTCCTTAAGCCCGAGGACGGTAGTTTTTTTGACTCCCCAGGTAGTGGCATGGTTTCGCGCCTCGTCACACCTGGTCCTACTGGTCTGGAGATCTTTGACTTACACCCTGGTTAGGCGGTTGGTCCACGCCCCGGTTTGCCATCAGAGGTAGAGTGACGGCTGCCCAGGGGAGGGTGATCTCTGCAGGGCGCGCGCCTGGGGTCCCTCCCCATTCGAAAGATGCAGAGAACTCCCTAAGCTTCTGCGTGTAGCTGAGCTCCGCTTGTGTGGGCATTCACGGGCGCGGCCCTTCTTCCTAGCGGGGGGTTGCTTACTCCTAGCTAGATTGCTGCCACATGTTTTAGCTGGCGCCGTTGAGTCCAGCCAGTTCTCATGTTCTATAATAAATGTGACCCACGGGTCTTTACCCACATACTTGTGTCTGTGTGTTATTTATTCTAAGTTATGAATAAAGTTATTAAGGTTATTATGTTTATGTACATAGTTTATGGTTGAGTCAGTTTTATGGCTCTTATTATATTTTAATTACAGCAAGCCAGGAGGATAGGGCATTTAATTAATTAAGTAATGATAGTAAAGACGCTGTGGATTAACCTGCAATGTGAAACATGCTTCTCTGGTATGTCATCTGTAGATGTGTCACGCATGACAAAATAAACCTTGTTTAGAAAAAGGCAAGAAAATCCTGATAATTGCGAACAACAACTGGAGTGCAACTAGTGGGGGATGAGAAAGAATACATTTGAGCACATATGGACTCAGGCTATCCACACTCCAATACAGAGAGTATATGAGAGATAAAAAACCTAGGGTGTTTAGGTTAAGGAAAGATATGTATTTAGTTTACTCTTAGGTAGAAAGCTAATATAAAGGGGAAGTTTCCTCTCAGCACATCAACACAATTTGGCATAGTCTGATAGGGATAAGATATAAGCTTATGTTGAACTTCAATATCGGTGAATGATGAAGCTCATGGAAATAATTGTTTATGAATCTTCCTCTTAAATCATAACCTTTATGTTTATTATTTTTTTCCCCATCTATAATACTTTTGAATTTAAAATTATAGAATTATAGAAAGATCCAACAATCATTAATAAATGTAGAATATTTCTCTGAAATCAACAAGTTCTCAAACTAAGTAGTAAACTGCATGTTACTTAGAGGAAACTAAGAGGACATCGGCAATCTGTGAAACATCCTATATTATAAAAGACAAGAGTTTGTCTGAAGCTGTCATGCGCAGTTCAGACAAACTCTTGCAGCTGATCGCACGCGAACCCCTTGGCCAGCTGTTGATACTTCGCACTGCGCGCACTCTCGCACCCACTTAGCAAGAATATAGGATAAAAATACCCCCCCAACACATACATAGATCATGATCCCAGTATACAAGTATGTAGGGTACCACACTAATGACATCACTGGTGTATTACTGACGTCATAACATGATTAGCTTAACCTATACTATAAGGTATTTAACTGGACAGGTGTGATATAATAACGCACGTGACTACTGCATGTTGTGTAAACCTACAGCAAATGACACAACACATGCAACATTGCTGAGTGAAATGCGAACTCGCTGATAGTGTATGAAAGGCCCCTGACTTACCATCCCGCTCCGGTATCCGGTGCGCGCACAACTTCAATGTCACTAGCGAGGGTCAGAGGGAACACTATAACCGGAAACGACATTAAAGTGAGCGACCATATTGGTACTCCAACTGTGGGACGTTAGGGGTGTTCCAACATAGCCGTCTTCCGGTCGCGTTGCCAGGAAACTGAATCACACCGCGACAATGTAGCTGATTTCAGATCTTCATCATAATTCATATGCCCAGAGGTATAATGTGCACAGCTCCCTGGTATTATAAGAGACATCAGGTTTTACTGTGCTGAAAACTGTTAGTTTTGTATAATAAATGTAGTTGCTGAATCCTCTACACGTTTTTTTTTTATAGTTTTCATAATTTGTAAATATATGATTTTTCATTGACCCTTGGATGAGAAATCCCACAATATGGCCCAACAAGGACCTTGAGTGACATCCATGCCAAACACACACCACGCGCACGCAAATAGCCGTTGAAAGCAGCTGATCAGAGCAGGGGGAGAGAGGGAGACAGGGAGAGGGAGACAGGGGGAGAGGGAGACAGGGGAGAGGGAGACAGGGGAGAGGGAGAGAGAGACAGGGGAGAGGGAGACAGGGGAGAGGGTGAGAGAGACAGGGGAGAGGGAGACAGGGGAGAGGGAGACAGGGGAGAGGGAGGGAGACAGGGAGAGGTGAGAGAGGGGAGAGAGGGGAGAGGGAGACAGGGGAGAGGGAGACAGGGGAGAGGGAGACAGGGGAGAGGGAGACAGGGGAGAGGGGAGACAGGGGAGAGGGAGACAGGGGAGAGGGAGACAGGGGAGAGGGAGAGAGGGAGACAGGGGAGAGGGAGACAGGGAGAGGGAGACAGGGGAGAGGGAGACAGGGGAGAGGGTGAGAAGGGAGAGGGAGACAGGGAGAGGGAGACAGGGGAGAGGGAGACAGGGGAGAGGGAGAGAGAGACAGGGGAGAGGGAGACAGGGGGAGAGGGTGAGAGAGACAGGGGGAGAGGGAGACAGGGGAGAGGGAGACAGGGGAGAGGGAGACAGGGGAGAGGGAGACAGGGAGAGGGAGACAGGGGAGAGGGAGACAGGGGAGAGGGAGACAGGGAGAGGAGAGAGGGAGAGGGAGAGAGGGGAGAGGGAGACAGGGGAGAGGGAGAGAGGGGAGAGGGAGACAGGGGGGACAAAGAGAGGGGAGAGAGAGACAGGGGAGAGGGAGACAGGGAGAGGGAGACAGGGGAGAGGGTGAGAGAGACAGGGGAGAGGGGAGAGAGAGACAGGGGAGAGGGAGACAGGGAGAGGGTGAGAGAGACAGGGGAGAGGGAGACAGGGGGAGAGGTGAGAGAGACAGGGGAGAGGGAGACAGGGGAGAGGGTGAGAGAGACAGGGGGAGAGAGAGAGACAGGGGGGGGGGGGAGAGATGAGAGACAGGGGGGAGAGAGAGAGAGGGGAGAGAGAGAGACAGACCTGGGAGAGAGAGAGAGGACAGGGGGGAGGAGAGAGAGGCAGGGGAGAGAGAGAGAGAGACAGGGGGAGAGAGAGTGAGACAGGGGAGTGAGAGTGAGAGAGACAGGGGGGATAGAAGTGAGAGAGACAGGGGGGAGAGAGTGAGAGAGACAGGGGGGAGAGAGTGAGAGAGACAGGGGAGAGGGAGACAGGGGAGAGGGAGACAGGGGAGAGGGAGACAGGGGAGAGGGAGAGAGGGGAGAGGGAGAGAGGGGAGAGGGAGACAGGGGAGAGGGAGAGAGGGGAGAGGGAGACAGGGGGACAAGGGAGAGGGAGAGAGAGACAGGGGAGAGGGAGAGAGAGACAGGGGAGAGGGAGACAGGGGAGAGGGAGACAGGGGAGAGGGAGACAGGGGAGAGGGTGAGAGAGACAGGGGAGAGGGGAGAGAGAGACAGGGGAGAGGGAGACAGGGGAGAGGGTGAGAGAGACAGGGGAGAGGGAGAGAGACAGGGGGGGAGAGAGAGAGACAGGGGGGAGAGGGAGACAGGGAGAGGGTGAGAGAGACAGGGGAGAGGGAGAGAGACAGGGGGGAGGAGAGAGAGGCAGGGAAGAGAGAGAGAGAGACAGGGGAGTGAGAGTGAGACAGGGGAGTGAGAGTGAGAGAGACAGGGGGGATAGAGTGAGAGAGACAGGGGGGGAGAGAGTGAGAGAGACAGGGGGGAGAGAGTGAGAGAGACAGGGGGGAGAGAGTGAGAGAGACAGGGGGGAGAAAGAGGGAGAGAGAGAGACAGGGGAGAGAGAGAGAGAGAATATAAAAATAAAAATAAACCACACGGCCCGTGTGAACGGGCTTTAGGACTAGTATAAATATAAAGAAGCTGCAGTAAGGAGTATGTATTATTATTGTATGTATTAACTCAACATAACTGAATAGGTTGGAACTTGGAGATGTTAAAGCAGATGTGAAAGAGATCATAGACCTTATCTGCTCTGCTAGGGAAATATGAGAAGAGTGACTTATTTTGTCCAGTATTTGTAGGAATTGTTTATAAATAGGTATTGGGATATCAAAAGATTATTTTATTTTTCTATAGCACTGTGCACCAGATGGAGTATGTGGCTTTATAAGGAGAATTTGTTTCTTGAAATTGTAGTCCTCAAAAAAGTGCATGTTGACATATTTTAATTGGCAAGCTTAGTTTGAGTTTGCCCCATATGAGCATGCAAATGGATATATTTGGTAAATTGGAGAGACATAAATGTTTAGGATAAGGAATAAACATAATTGAATCAAATTAATATTCTCTATCAAGAAAACTGCTATTTTATTTCTTGAGCCATCTATTTTTTTTTTAGAAGTTGATCATAATGTTTATGAGAACTTGAAGTACAGATATTAGCTGAATACCTAGGTGTGATTGCACTAGAAGTTTAGTCTTTAAGCGTGTAACGGGCTTAGGTGGTATGTGCAGGGGCAATACATAGTGCTTGTAGAGATCTAGCTTTTAACATGAGAGGGAACTGAAGTTATCTCACCCTTGACACGTGTTATTTTAACACAAAAATATTCAGAGCTGAGAGAGTCCTGATTTCTGCATGCGCCGTTCTTCTCCAGGCCAGCCCTCCACTGCACACAGTCACTTAAGCTTGCAAAAGACCCCGCCGCACCCGCGAAACTCCACCCCTGCCGCACCCATGAAACCCCACCCTCTGTCCCACCCGTGAAACCCCCAGCATGAGCGACCCCCGTCCCACAGTTCAAGCCAAAATAAAAAAATGTAAAATAATAAAATAAAAAAACTTGGTGGCAGTGCTGCATGATGCAATTGCCTCCACTGGTGACGGGCCCTCTGAGATGCAGTGAGCCCTCGGGCAAGGTCCGAATTGCCCGAATTATCAGTCCGCCCCTGGTGAGTCACTTTACTGGCTCCCCATTCACAGCAGAATTAAATCCAAAATTCTCACCCTGACCTACAAAGCCCTTATCAACACCACTCTCCACTACCTGTCCTCATTAATCAACAAATATACTCCAGCCCAACCTCTAAGGTCCAACAATAACCTGCTCCTTGCATCTTCTATCACAACCTCTTCCCATTCAAAACTGCTGGAATGCACTTCCTTGAACTATGGAAAGTGGAGAGCTGACTAAGCGCGCAGCAACTTAAAGGGACAGTCTACCATAGATTTTTATAGACCACTATTTTGCACCTAGAGTTACACAACCGAAGAAGGAAAGAAAGACACCAACGACTGATACAAGTTTGCACTAAGCTGACCCAGCGCCTCCAGCTAGCACAACTGATCTATTCACACAGACCTTGGGAGAGACTGTGGGACGGCTGCGGTTCACCAGAAGGGGAAAGTATTAACACATATTATACACCTGTTTGCATGCATATCTGTTTTTTCTCTCCTGTATAATATGGAAAATACCATTGTTAATAATACTTTAAATGATTGGAGGACTGCAAGACAGTCCAAATATAATGATATATTTGGTAAAACAGAAAACTCCAACTCCGAATGGGAGTCTATAATTTTTAAATTACAAAAACTATACACAAAAGAAGCCAAAAAATGGTGGGAAGTAACATTTTTAAGTAGATACCTTAATGAAAGTATTGCACCTAGAGGACTTAGAGTATTTAAAATTCCAGCATTTGGATTAGAGGATGATATTTTTTTGCAAAAATGGAACGCAGTTTTACACAAATGTTCTCTAGAATTAGTCAGCTTACTATATGAGATGCAAGACTTACAATTGAAATCTCTAGAGAAAGAAATTAATACATTAGAACAAGAACTCAGTGGTTATTTAGATAACAAGAAATGTAAAGATAAGTTTGAATACATTAAAGAGAAAGCAAAAGAATTTGATGAAACAATAGGTGACAAAAAACATCAAAAATATATGAGAGATAATGAAGACTTTCAAGGTGGGACACAATGTACAAAAAAATCCTACACAGCAAAACAAATCACTTGATGAAAGGGGGAGAACAAAAACCAATAATGGTAATAATTATTTACATTACAACAGAAAAAATGTATATCACAGTAATGAATATTCTAGAGATAGAAAAGATCTAAATCACGGTCACATGCACAGAAATTATAGCACGGACACTAGTAGAAATCAGTACACATATCAAGAAAGAAATCAGAGACCAAGATCGCACAATAAAGAACTGGTAAATGAAAATTTTATTTACAATGAAAGAAATCAAAGACACAGGTCACAACACAGAGAATATACACAAAGAAATGATCACAGGAACTACGATTCTCCACACAATGCTCAAAATCAATATAAAACACAAAAAGATTATTATCAAAAAGATACACATAATTATCACTATACACCAAAAACACCACGTGCACATCACCAAGAATATAAAAGACCACAATCTCCTTTTATGAAGGGAGAAACAAAAGAGAAACACAAAACAGAAATGAGGGAAAGTTTTTCAAGACCCCCTCATCATTACACATACCAGAAAGAGGATCATATGGGGGAGAGAGAGAAACATTCACACAGGGAAAATTGGACACATCAAAACAAATACTCACCAATCAGGATAGATCATCCTCAGAAAAAGAGGGGAAGAACTCCAAACATAGAGGAAATAGAGAAGGAAGAGGGAAATCAAAGAAAGAGGAGACAGTAACACAGGGGATCTTTAATCTTTCATCCAAAACCATAAGTGACAATGAAAAATCAGTTTTATCCAGGGGACTAAAATTTATCCCCACGCAAAAAGTTAATTCTTTTCAACTCTTTGTAGATGCACACAATTTGTGAGAAATTTAACGGTAAAAAGATTCTTTGCCAAACAGCCATCTGTACAATATATACCCACCTCAAGATAGTCTAAGAAGTAAATTTAAAAATCCCTCAAGATTTTACCCAAGTCACATAAAGGATCCCAATATAGAGGTATTTAATAAATTGATAATGAAAGATATAGACAATTTAACCAACATACGGCTAGATTTGAGTTTTGTCGGTAACGACCCGAAAAACTATACGCCGGCTTTTTTCTGGCAGCACCATAAAAATAACTCTGGTATTGAGAGTCCAATAAAGCTGCGTTAGGCTCCAAAAAGGAGCGTAGAGCATTTTTAACGCAGCTTCAACACTCGATACCAGAGTTGCTTAGCAAGCGGCCAGCCTCAAAAACGTGCTTGTGCACGATTCTCCATAGGAAACAATGGGGCTGTTTGAGCTGAAAAAAAACCTAACACCTGCAAAAAAGCGCGTTCAGCTCCTAACGCAGCCCATTGTTTGCTATGGGCGGAAACACTTCCTACGTCTGCACCAAACACCCTAACAAGTACCCCCGAGTCTAAACACCACTAACCTTTACACTTATTAACCCCTAATCTGCCGCCCCCGCTATCGCTGACCCCTGCATATTATTATTAACCCCTAATCTGCCGCTCCGTAAACCGCCGCTACTTACATTATCCCTATGTACCCCTAATCTGCTGCCCCTAACACCGCCGACCCCTATATTATATTTATTAACCCCTAATCTGCCCCCCACAATGTCGCCTCCACCTGCCTACACTTATTAACCCCTAATCTGCCGACCGGACCTGAGCGCTACTATAATAAAGTTATTAACCCCTAATCCGCCTCACTAACCCTATCATAAATAGTATTAACCCCTAATCTGCCCTCCCTAACATCGCCGACACCTAACTTCAATTATTAACCCCTAATCTGCCGACCGAATCTCGCCGCTATTCTAATAAATGTATTAACCCCTAAAGCTAAGTCTAACCCTAACACTAACACCCCCCTAAGTTAAATATAATTTAAATCTAACGAAATTAATTATCTCTTATTAAATAAATTATTCCTATTTAAAGCTAAATACTTACCTGTAAAATAAATCCTAATATAGCTACAATATAAATTATAATTATATTATAGCTATTTTAGGATTAATATTTATTTTACAGGTAACTTTGTATTTATTTTAACCAGGTACACTAGCTATTAAATAGTTAAGAACTATTTAATAGCTAAAATAGTTAAAATAATTACAAATTTACCTGTAAAATAATTCCTAACCTAAGTTACAAATAAACCTAACACTAGACTATCAATAAATTAATTAAATAAACTACCTACAATTACCTACAATTAACCTAACACTACACTATCAATAAATTAATTAAATACAATTGCTACAAAGAAATACAATTAAATAAACTAGCTAAAGTACAAAAAATAAAAAAGAACTAAGTTACAAAAAATAAAAAAATATTTACAAACATAAGAAAAATATTACAACAATTTTAAACTAATTACACCTACTCTAAGCCCCCTAATAAAATAACAAAGCCCCCCAAAATAAAAAAAATGCCCTACCCTATTCTAAATTACTAAAGTTCAAAGCTCTTTTACCTTACCAGCCCTGAACAGGGCCCTTTGCGGGGCATGCCCCAAGAAGTTCAGCTCTTTTGCCTGTAAAAGAAAAAATACAATACCCCCCCCCAACATTACAACCCACCACCCACATACCCCTAATCTAACCCAAACCCCCCTAAAATAAACCTAACACTAAGCCCCTGAAGATCATCCTACCTTGTCTTCACCATACCAGGTTCACCGATCGGTCCAGAAGAGCTCCTCCGATGTCCTGATCCAAGCCCAAGCGGGGGGCTGAAGAGGTCCATGATCCGGCTGAAGTCTTCATCCAAGCGGGAGCTGAAGAGGTCCATGATCCGATGAAGTCTTCATCCAAGCGGGAGCTGAAGAGGTCCATGATCGGATGAAGTCTTCTATCAACGGCATCTTCAATCTTCTTTCTTCCGGATCCATCTTGCAGACCTCCGACGCAGAGCATCCTCTTCTCCCGACGCCTACTAGCCGAATGACGGTTCCTTTAAGGGACGTCATCCAAGATGGCGTCCCTCGAATTCCGATTGGCTGATAGGATTCTATCAGCCAATCGGAATTAAGGTAGGAATATTCTTATTGGCTGATGGAATCAGCCAATCAGAATCAAGTTCAATCCGATTGGCTGATCCAATCAGCCAATCAGATTGAGCTTGCATTCTATTGGCTGTTCCGATCAGCCAATAGAATGCGAGCTCAATCTGATTGGCTGATTGGATCAGCCAATCGGATTGAACTTGATTCTGATTGGCTGATTCCATCAGCCAATCAGAATATTCCTACCTTAATTCCGATTGGCTGATAGAATCCTATCAGCCAATCGGAATTCGAGGGACGCCATCTTGGATGACGTCCCTTAAAGGAACCGTCATTCGGCTAGTAGGCGTCGGGAGAAGAGGATGTTCCACGTCGGAGGTCTGCAAGATGGATCCGGAAGAAAGAAGATTGAAGATGCCGTTGATAGAAGACTTCATCCGGATCATGGACCTCTTCAGCTCCCGCTTGGATGAAGACTTCAATCGGATGGAAGACCTCTTCTGCCCCGCTTGGATGAAGACTTCAGCCGGATCATGGACCTCTTCAGCCCCCCGCTTGGGCTTGGATCAGGACATCGGAGGAGCTCTTCTGGACCGATCGGTGAACCTGGTATGGTGAAGACAAGGTAAGATGATCTTCAGGGGCTTAGTGTTAGGTTTATTTAAGGGGGGTTTGGGTTAGATTAGGGGTATGTGGGTGGTGGGTTGTAATGTTGGGGGGGGGGTATTGTATTTTTTCTTTTACAGGCAAAAGAGCTGAACTTCTTGGGGCATGCCCCGCAAAGGGCCCTGTTCAGGGCTGGTAAGGTAAAAGAGCTTTGAACTTTAGTAATTTAGAATAGGGTAGGGCATTTTTTTATTTTGGGGGGCTTTGTTATTTATTAGGGGGCTTAGAGTAGGTGTAATTAGTTTAAAATTGTTGTAATATTTTTCTTATGTTTGTAAATATTTTTTTATTTTTTGTAACTTAGTTCTTTTTTATTTTTTGTACTTTAGCTAGTTTATTTAATTGTATTTATTTGTAGCAATTGTATTTAATTAATTTATTGATAGTGTAGTGTTAGGTTAATTGTAGGTAATTGTAGGTAGTTTATTTAATTAATTTATTGATAGTCTAGTGTTAGGTTTATTTGTAACTTAGGTTAGGAATATTTTACAGGTAAATTTGTAATTATTTTAACTATTTTAGCTATTAAATAGTTCTTAACTATTTAATAGCTATTGTACCTGGTTAAAATAAATACAAAGTTACCTGTAAATAAATATAAATCCTAAAATAGCTATAATATAATTATAATTTATATTGTAGCTATATTAGGATTTATTTTACAGGTAAGTATTTAGCTTTAAATAGGAATAATTTATTTAATAAGAGATAATTAATTTCGTTAGATTTAAATTATATTTAACTTAGGGGGGTGTTAGTGTTAGGGTTAGACTTAGCTTTAGGGGTTAATACATTTATTAGAATAGCAGCGAGATTCGGTCGGCAGATTAGGGGTTAATAATTGAAGTTAGGTGTCGGCGATGTTAGGGAGGGCAGATTAGGGGTTAATACTATTTATGATAGGGTTAGTGAGGCAGATTAGGGGTTAATAACTTTATTATAGTAGCGCTCAGGTCCGGTCGCAGATTAGGGGTTAAGAAGTGTAGGCAGGTGGAGGCGACGTTGTGGGGGCAGATTAGGGGTTAATAAATATAATATAGGGGTCGGCGGTGTTAGGGGCAGCAGATTAGGGGTACATAACGATAACGTAGGTGGCGGCGCTTTGCGGTCGGCAGATTAGGGGTTAATAAGTGTAGGCAGGTGGAGGCGACGTTGAGGGGGGCAGATTAGGGGTTAATAAATATAATATAGGGGTCGGCGGTGTTAGGGGCAGCAGATTAGAGGTACATAAGGATAACGTAGGTGGCGGTCGGCAGATTAGGGGTTAAAAATTTTTTTTCAAGTGTCGGCGATGTGGGGGGACCTCGGTTTAGGGGTACATAGGTAGTTTATGGGTGTTAGTGTACTTTAGAGCACAGTAGTTAAGAGCTTTATAACCCGGCGTTAGCCCAGAAAGCTCTTAACTACTGACTTTTTTCCTGCGGCTGGAGTTTTGTCGTTAGATGTCTAACGCTCAGTTCAGAAACGACTCTAAATACCGGAGTTAGAGAAATCCCATTGAAAAGATAGGATACGCAATTGACGTAAGGGGATCTGCGGTATGGAAAAGTCGCGGCTGGAAAGTGAGCGTTAGACCCTATTTTGAGTGACTCCAAATACCGGCGGTAGCCTAAAACCAGCGTTAGGAGCCTCTAACGCTGGTTTTCACGGCTAACGCCAAACTCTAAATCTAGGCCATAGTGAATAAAAGTTATCACAATCTAAAAAACAAGAAAAGGATATTCTTACAAATCCTAAACAAGATAGAAAGTATAGTAGTAAAGGAGGCGGACAAGGGTGGAGGTGTGGTCATTCTAGATAAAGAACATTATATGGAAGAAGCTAACAGAATCCTAGGAGACTCAAATACATATATTATCTTAACAAAGAGTCCTAAAAGAGAATACACCTCCACTCTTCAAAAACTACTTATAGAAGCATTTAACCAAAATATAATAACAGAAGAGGAATTTGATTTTCTTTATAAAACAGATTCCAAGACCCCAATCTTTTAATTTTTTACCCAAATTACATAAGCATGCAACAAGGCCACCAGGGAGGCCGATTATTAGTGGGATAGATTCTTTAAATTCAAACTTGTCAGCATTCATAGATTTTTTTTCTCCAACCCTATGCACAGAAGGCAAAATCTCATCTAAAAGACACCAAACATGTTTTACAAATCATACAAAATATACTCTGGCAAGAAAATTACTTTTGGTCACCATGGACATGACTTCTTTGTATACCATAATTGATCACAAAAAAGGGATTGAGGCAGTTAAAAACTATCAGAAGATAAAGATTTATCACCAAAATTACTAGATTTCATACTTAGAGCCATAGAATTTATTCTATATCACAACTTTTTTTGGTTCAATGGGAACTACTATTTACAGATTTGTGGGACTGCCATGGGCACCAGGTTGCACCAAGTTATGCCAATATTTACATGGACTATTTTGAGATGACTCATATATGGCATAATCAAGAATTTGGTGCAGACCTGGTGTCCTGGCATAGATATATAGATGACATTCTGTGCATATGGAAGGGGGTGAGTCCAAACTCATTGAATTTGTACAAATACTTAACAACAATCAGCAAGTCACATTATCAGTAGAATATGACAAAAAATAAATAATTTTTTAGATTTAACTCTTTACACTATAGATGAAAAAATCCACAGCAAAACATACTTTAAGAAGTGTGACACTAACACCTACATTAGACATGATAGTTGCCACCATCCTAACTGGCTAAAGTCAGTACAAAAAGCCAATTCCTACAATACGCAGGAACTGCAGCAATATAGATGATTACGAACAACAATCAAGAATACTTAAAGAAAGATTCATACAAAAGGGATATGACCAAAGAGCTTTAGAACAAGAAAGAAAAGAAGTTGGAAATAAAATAAGATCAACCCTGTTAGAAAACAAACATAAAAATGAGACCTCATTTAATAATAATTTCCCTAAATTTGTGAGAAAATGATACAAAAGCACTGGCACATTATAAAGGAGGATGAATATCTAGGCCTATAATTCCAGCTAAGCCCACAGTTATCTTCAGAAAAGGACAAAATTTGAAACAAAAATTAGCTCCCTCACTGATAAAAGGCATAGCCCCCAAAAAACCTTTACAAATAAGTAACATGACAGGCTTCTTCACTTGCGGCAAATGCAAAGGTTGTAACTACACCAGAAGAACACACAAAACATTTGACTCCACAGTTACGGGAAAAAAATTTGAAATAAAAGAATTCATTACTTGCAAAAGTAAAAATGTGATATATTTGTTGCAATGTGGCTGCAAAATCCAGTATTTAGGACAAACGTCCAGATTTTTAAAAACAAGAATCATGGAACATCAAAATAAAATAGAAAAGAATCATGATGACCACAGAGTGCCATACACTGCAACAATTGTGAACATTTCACAAAAGAATCCTTTCTATGGATAGGAATTGAGAAGGTTGAATTTCATTGGAGGGGTGGTAATCTGGCGAAACAACTAGATCAAAGAGAATTAAAATGGATACATACACTTAGAACATATGCCCAATGGGGTCTAAATAAGGACACAAAAATTGCTGCCTTTGTCTAAAAAACTCTTAACATATGAAAGGGGGGCAAAATAAATGATACATTCAAAATGTGAATATGGGGCCTAAATAAATCAGTAACATTTTTTGCTCTTGTTGAGGTGAATACTTATATTCGTGAATGGAATCTCATTCACTCCGTTCACGGGTATAAGGACAAAAAAATTGCTGTTTTTGTCTTAAAAACCTTCAACATATGAAAGGGGGGCAAAACAGATGACAATCTATAATGTGTTCCTAAGAAAAAAATGGGGCCCAAATAAACCATTAAAATTTTGTAAAGTGAATACTGAAAAACATTAGTACATGAAAGGGGGACAAAATAATTATGTATTTATACAGACAGTTCATGTTATATCATCACACTTAATGTATATATATACACATATTGTACAAAAGAATATAATTTTCACACTTAATTTAAGAAATTATACGCAATACACAAGTTGCTGTGTCAATATTTAACATTCAATGAGTATAGAAGTCTCTTTATAATATAGATGTTTAATTATTAAAAGTATCTATTCTAACTTGTAACAAACTTCTAAGTGGCAATTTATTCTACCTTCTCTTAATATTTGGATAAGTAGAATTCATATAAGAAACTTTGTATCTGTGAATAACACTTATGTCTCTTTATTTTGGAAAAAAAAAGGCAATCAACATCACTATATCAGAAACTGTTTTTCATTGGACATTCTATAACATGTGATCCTCACTGATATATCAGACCTGAATGGGAACCTAAAATAGAGAACTACCTGCAAGGGAACTACAAAACATCACTATACCAGAAACTGAATTTCATTGGATAACCTATAACATGTGATCTTCACTGACATACCGGACCTGAAAGAGAACTTAAAACAGAACTACCTGAAAGGGAACTACCTGAAAGGGAACTACCGGCGAAAATGATGATATCTACAGAAATTTTATATTGTAAAACAAACCTATAGTTTCTAATATAATTAATATTGTTTTTTTATGTTCTTTTAGATGTTTATTTTAAACTTACAATTAAAATTTTGAATCGGGTGTAAACCTGCTCTCCTCCAATGGGGAAGCAGGTAGCGTTACTGATATGTATTTAAAGGCCGCCTGTGCAGCGGAAAGGTATGCTTTGGTTTGTAAAGCACTTTTATTGCTCTTGAGAAAGACGGCTAGGACCGTTGAAACGCATTGAGCCAAATTACTGAATCTGTGATATTGTCTTTTCATATTGGGAAGGAGCCGGTAACCTGCAATATACACTGTGAGTAGATATTCACCTTTGTATGGTGTATTGCCTGATATTTCAGCACCACTATTTTGCACCTAGAGTTATACAACCGAGGAAGGAAAGGAAGACACCAACGACTGATACAAGCTGGACCAGCGCCTCCAGCTAGAACACCTGATCTATTCACACAGACCTTGGGAGAGACTGTGGGACGGCTGCAGTTCACCAGAAGGGGAAAGTATTAACTCATATTATCAGTGGCGTCGTTAAAGGGGGGCAAACGCCCCCCCTAGGAAATGGCCTGCCCCCCCCGCGCCAGCCCCGGCACTTTCATAATGCTGGCTGGAGGAGGAATCATGTGAGTGGCTCATTAACTCGAGTAGTATATATTTGTTAAAATAAATTGTACAGACTGTTACTGTAGTGTGACCGTGAGTGTATCTTAATTTTTACTCTGGGTGGGTCGGTGATTGTTTATTTTAAATAAGACGGTGACAGATGATGATTAGGACTGAATAAATGACTGGCGTGAGCTAAGCTACTTAGTTAAGGTTACAGGTAATTGCGCAGCGGCAGCGCGCCTCCCCGACCCAATTTAGAACCAACCCACACCACACAACATGTGCCTCATCATGCCGGCTCAGGCTCTCCACGCAGCACTGCACCACGGGCGGCACTCCAATATACCCCATGGGCCATGGATGGTGCAATGGCATGCGATGCTGGCGTTATGCTCCTCCTCCTCCAGACAAGTTTCAGTGGTCACGTTCCTTCACAGCATGAAGGAACATGACCGGAGAGACTGGAGAAGAGAGGAAGAGGGAGGAGGAGCCAGCTGAGCCAGCAGGTGCTGTCGTCGTGTGCAGAGAAGCGCGAGGGAAGGAGCAGGCACTGTGGCTGTCTCTGTGGAGTGGACTGCTGCTGTGGGACAGTGGGAAAGACTGGTCTGGCGTCATCCATTCCATGCCAAATTTATATCTGATATATCTACTTAGTTACTTCTGTTATATTAGTAATTGGGTGAGGTCTGCAAGTTGACTGCAGGACAGTCATTCATTAAAAGCATAACCAGATGGGGTAAGAATAGATTATACCTCTATACACCGTGCAGTCATCAAACTTTCTGTTCCTGGCTGGCTGGTTATATATCTAGTGCAGTGCTTGTTGATGTTTTTTTCTCCATTTTGTTATGGGTGATAAAAGGAAGACAGACAATAAATAATACGTTGCAAGCAATAAAAATCTGTCAGTGCAGATCTCACTAGCAGCCCAGCCAGATTAACTTCCTGAGTTCCAGAATCCAGAGAGAGCAGCAAAACATTACTGTGCTGTGCACCACTCTCTCTAGCAGTCAAGAGGTTAAGGTTTCAGATAGTCTAGTTGTAAACAGTAAATGTAATAGAGTTCAGGAGGGAAACGTTTTTTTCAGAAAAGAAGGAAAAACAGAGAACAAAAACCCAGATCATATAATGAATGTAAATGTTAGAATAGTTAATCTTTAAGGTATCCTTTAGTAAATCTATATACTTTAACATAAGATCATATATTTTCTTTATAACACACAATCAATATTTATTATAACAAATTAGTTTGCATTCATATTGTAGACATGGAAGTGTGCATGTGTATTGTGCACTATATTTACCATATTGCTAAAAACATTTGAAAATATTGCTTCTATAGTGCTCAAGAAACATGCACACTTCTGAGTCTATCTCAGTATGCTCTATTGGATACCAAGACAAGAAATAGGTAAATAGAAGTAATCAAAATAGTTTATATATTTTGTATTGTATCTGCTGTCTGAATCAGGAAAGTTTATTTATTTTACTCCCATGCCTCTTTAAAGAATCAAACTATGAGCAATCTGAGGTCTTTTCATATCCAAACCTTATTCAGTAAGACACCCTCATAAGATGTCATGGATCTGCACCCTTAAAGGGATAGTCGTCAAAATTAAAATTCATGATTCAGATAGCGCAGCAATTTTAAGCAACTTTCTAATTTACTAATTTGATCCTTTTTTTTTAAATTCTCTTAGTATCTTTTTAAAAAAAAGCAAATATGTAAGCTTAGGAGCTGGCCCATTTTTGGTTCAGCACCAGGGTAGCACTTGCTGATTGGTGGCTACATTTAGACACCAATCAGAAATTTCTACCCAGGTGTTGAACCAAAAATGGGCTAGGTCCTAAGCTTACATTATTGCTTTTTCAAATAAAGATACCAAGAGAATTAAGAAAAAAATATAATAGGAGTAAATTTGAAAGTTGCTTAAAATTGCATGCTCTATCTGAATCATGAAAGTTTAATTTTAAATAGACTATCCCTTTAACATCCTGATTGTGAATTACTAGATACAAAATGTAGAAACATATTACCACATTGTAACTATAGAATTTACTAGTATACTTATTATGTTTAAATTGTTTTTATTGATTTTACAAATGAAAAACAAGACAGAAATCAATTGGAATGAATACAACAAAGGTCTTCGTGATTCAACAATAACAAAAAAAAAACGGAATGGCCAATGCGGATATCATTGTAAGAGCTGCCTAGGGTATCAGGTCCCCATCAACCCTTGGTACTAATAGTTAGATAATAGGGCCAAACCATCTGGAGAAGATATAATATTAAGACCAGATAACTATAAGTTCTTGTGTCAAGAAAAAGGAATAAGAGGTAGGGTAAGAAGAAAGATGAAAAAGTAAAAGATAAAAGATATAGAATGTAGTTATACCCGTTGTTCTTGTTTATAATTCTAGTCAAGTAATCTGAAGTTATGTCGGGTAAATACACGGAGAGTAAAGCGTAAGACAGAAGGCTAGAAAGGATAGGACAAGGTTAGGTTAGGACATCCCCCCCCCCTCCCTGATCAATGTAATTACTGTGTTCTGTGTGTCTGTGATATCTCAAGAAAAATAACTATATAGCTAAGTTCCTGTTTAATGTCCAGTAGATTACTAGTATACTTAAAGGGACATTCCAGCCAAAATTGGAATCCACATGGATGCATTTCAGTTTTGTATAGAAGCATTTTTGTAATAGACTTGTATTAGCAAAAATGCTTCTAATAAAAGCTATAGCTGTTTCAAAAGTGTCTTTAAGTATGCACCGTGCACCAGCATTTTAAACACAACACCTGCTCAACAAGCCTAAGGTGCTTGTACCAACTGGCAATGACTCAATTTGTTAATTGCTGACATGAAACAAGCCCCACTGGTGCACTGAGAATATCTAGGCATGCTTCACATGCACGTGCAGAAAAAGTGTTAACACTAAAAGAGTGATAACTTTTACTAGACGCATTTTTGCTAATACATGTATACTGCAAATATCTTTCTATTTAAAGATGTTATTTATCTGTGTGCATTTAAATTTAGTTATGGTCATCCTTTGGGACACACATGCTAGCCACAAGATGTACTTTTTGGTAGAAAATTATTAGTGCCCCCCCAGTTTGACTGTGGTATCTTATGTGCCCCCCCTATATATTTTTCCTAGAGTCGCCACTGCATATTATACACCTGTTTGCATACCATAGAATTGTTATTGTTTTAAAAGATAGATAATCCCTTTATTACCCATTCCCCAGTTTTGCATAACCAACACAGTTATATTAATATACTTTTTACCTCTGTGATTTCCTTGTATCTAGGAACCTTCTTCCAGCCCCCTGATCACATGACTGTGACTGCTTATTATCTATTGTCTTGCAGTTAGCATTGTGTTGGGCTAAATTTTGAATAACCCCCTGTGCCTGAACACAGTGTTATCTATATGGCCCACATGTACTTTCTGTCTCTTTGTGTTGAAAAGAGATTTAAAAAGCATGTGATTAGAGGCAGCCTACAAGGGCTTATAAATTAGCATATGAGCCTACCTATGTTTAGTTTAAACTAAGAATACCAAGAGAAAAAAAGCAAATTTGATGATAAAAGTAAATTAGAAAGTTGATTCAAATTAAAAGTCCTATCTGAATAATGAAAGTTTAATTTATACTAGACTGTCCCTTTAACCCCTTAATGACCGCAGCACTTTTCCATTTTCTGTCCGTTTGGGACCAAGGCTATTTTTAAATTTTTGCGGTGTTTGTGTTTAGCTGTAATTTTCCTCTTACTCATTTATTGTACCCACACATATTATATACCGTTTTTCTCGCCATTAAATTGACTTTCAAAAGATACCATAATTTTCATCATATCTTATAATTTACTATAAAAAACATTATAAAATATGAGGGGAAAAATGGAAAAAAACACATTTTTTCTAACTTTGACCCCCAAAATCTGTTACACATCTACAACCACCAAAAAACACCCATGCTAAATAGTTTCTAAATTTTGTCCTGAGTTTAGAAATACCCAATGTTTACATGTTCTTTGCTTTTTTTGCAAGTTATAGGGCCATAAATACAAGTAGCACTTTGCTATTTCCAAACCACTTTTTTTCAAAATTAGCGCTAGTTACATTGGAACACTAATATCTTTCAGGAATCCCTGAATATCCATTGACATGTATATATTTTTTTTTAGAAGACATCCCAAAGTATTGATCTAGGCCCATTTTGGTATATTTCATGCCACCATTTCACCGCCAAATGCGATCAAAAAAAAATTTTTTTCACTTTTTCACAAATATTTTCACAAACTTTAGGTTTCTCACTGAAATTATTTACAAACAACTTATGCAATTATAGCATAAATGGTTGTAAATGCTTCTCTGGGATCCCCTTTGTTCAGAAATAGCAGACATATATGTCTTTGGCTTTGCTTTTTGGTAATTAGAAGGCTGCTAAATGCCCCTGCGCAAAATACGCGTATTATGCCCAGCAGTGAAGGGGTTAATTAGGGAGCATGTAGGGAGCTTCTATGGTTAATTTTAGCTTTAGTGTAGTGTAGTAGACAACCCCAAGTATTGATATAGGCCCATTTTGGTATATTTCATGCCACCATTTCACCGCCAAATGCGATCAAATTAAAAAAACCGTTAATTTTTTCACAATTTTAGGTTTCTCACTGAAATTATTTACAAACAGCTTGTGCAATTATGGCACAAATGGTTGTAAATGCTTCTCTGGGATGCCCTTTGTTCAGAAATAGCAGACATATATGACTTTGGCGTTGCTTTTTGGTAATTAGAAAGTCGCTAAATGCCGCTGCGCATCACACGTGTATTATGGCTAGCAGTGAAGGGGTTAATTAGGTAGTTGTAGGGAGCTTGCAGGGTTAATTTTAGCTTTAGTGTAGAGTTCAGCCTCCCACCTGACACATCCCACCCCCTGATCCCTCCCAAACAGCTCCCTTCCCTCCCCCACCCCACTATTGTCCCCGCCATCTTAAGTACTGGCAGAAAGTCTGCCAGTACTAAAATAAAAGATTTTTTTTTTTTTTTAAAAAAAAAAAAAAAGCATATTTACATATGCTGTGTTTAGGATCCCCCCTTAGCCCCCAACCTCCCTGATCCCCCCCAAAACAGCTCTCTAAGCCTCCCCCTCTGCCTTATTGGGGGCCATCTTGGGTACTGGCAGCTGTCTGCCAGTACCCATTTTGCACAATCAAATGTTTATTTCTTTTTTTATTTTTTTTATTTTTTCTGTAGTGTAGCTTCCCCCCCCCCACGGACCAACCCCCACCACCTAAATAACGAATAAGGTTTTTTTTTTAAAAAAATTACTGGTCCCACTTTTATTTTGGGACACATTTTTTTCTGTACTGCAGCGGTCCCCACCCGGTCCCTGCCCCGGCGCGCGCCCGGACTTGCACGCCCACGATCCCGCCCCCCCTCCACATGACCAGGGCCATCGATGGCCGCCACCCACCTCCCACACCGGCTCCCACCCACCCACGATACCGGCCATCGATGTCCGGTGCAGAGAGGGCCACAGAGTGGCTCTCTCTGCATCGGATGGCCATCTAAGGTTATTGCAGGATGCCTCCATATCGAGGCATCACTGCAATAACCGGAAAGCAGCTGGAAGCGAGCACGATCGCTTCCAGCTGCTTTCCACACCGAGGACGTGCAGGGTACGTTCTCAGGCATTAACTGCCTTTTTTTCTGAGGACGTACCCTGCACATCCTCGGTCATTAAGGGGTTAAGGGTTAATTTTTTGACTGCTAGGTATATTTCTGTGGTAGCTGGTCTGACAGCTAGAGGGAGGTGTTGCAGAACCTATATTAGTGTCTGCAGGCAAGAAGTAGGGTCACTAACCTGTTCTTGTCTTCCAGGTTGGAACAATGGAGAGATCTCATTGCTCTTCTAAGGCTCCAATGCGTTTTTTCGAAGAACAGGAGGCACCTGCAAAGAAGAAGAAAACAGCAGTTACTTCTTTTGGTGATGTTGTCCCTCCTTCTCCCTCTGTTCCTTCTGTTATCCCTTTTCCTGTGGCCACTTATTCCCTTTTGGCCTCTTCTGTCTCTGGTTCCCTTTTTTCCCCTTCCTATCCTATTTCCCTTCCTTCTTCCTCCCTTTCTTCCCCCCTGTTATTTCCTCCCCCTCTGTTTTTCTCTCTTTGACATTTTCATCTTCCTTCCCTGTCCATGTTTTTTCTTCCAGCCCCAAATTTTTCCCTCCTCCTCCCAGGGTCCTTCTGGGACCTGTATGTCCCCACTTTTGCTCTCTGACACAGCGGATCATGGGGCCTTCTCCAGATCTGATCCAGAGGCCCAGGGAGGATACTCGCTTGCCGCCATTGCGGGGACATCTTTGCGTGCTGCCACACAGGCTCCGCTCCCCGCCAACTTCGATCAATGGCGCAAGATGGCGCCGGGCCAGGAGAAAGGCCTTGTGACCGGGGGGGGGCGGAGCCTGTGTGGCAGCACGCAAAGATGTCCCCGCAATGGCGGCAAGCGAGTATCCTCCCTGGGCCTCTGGATCAGATCTGGAGAAGGCCCCATGATCCGCTTGTCTGACAGTTCCACTGGGTTCAAAGATAAAGGACAGCGCAAGCTATTCAGTGACCACTGCTTAGTATACTGCATGCACAAAATTAAGGCTACTAAATCCCCTCCCAAGGTTAAAATCACAAGGTCCTTCAAAAAATTTAATCTTCAATCATTTCTAAATGACATCAAGAACCTCCCCTGGCACAGATTAAACCTAATTCCAGATTTAGACTCTGCAGTTGAATTCCTTCAGTCCGAACTCCTACAAGTTTAGAACTTGCATGCCCCACTGCGTAAGGTGAGAGTAAAAGTAGCGCATATGAATTGGATCACTGCTGACCTCATTCAAATGTACCAGTTTCGGGATTCATTGTGGTCAAAATTCAAGCATACTAGCTCTATGAACGGTCACTGTGTATATAGACAATGACAAAATATATTCACTAAACAAACAAAATTGGCCAAGGCCCAATATTTCTGTGAAAAAATTACAATAACATATCAAACACTAGAAAGTTTTGGAAAGTCATAAATAACTTACACACTCCCCCAATCCACTCCTAACCCTCTACTGTCAAAGTTAACAACCAAACCCTGCAACTTCCTTTAGAAGTAGCAAATGCCTTTAACAATTATTTTGTCAGATGCTCCACCACCCTGATTGACAAACTAATAAATGAAACACATCCTGAAACTACAAATGTGGATCAGGCCCCACTAAATCTACAAAGATCCAATATAGAAAAGTTCAATTTTAGACCTATACCCATCAATGTCGTTAAGAAACACCTTAATAATCTAAAAATGAAAAACCAGTCTGGACCTGATCAAATCCCAGCAATGCTGTTGTAACTCAGTGCGTCAGCAATTGCTAAACCTGTCACAACCCTAATTAACGAATCCTTGGTATCTGGATACATACCCAAACTTTGGAAGACTGCAAAAGTAGTGCCTATCCATAAAAGTGGTGAGTTAACCTTGGTAAATAACTATCGCCCAATATCATTGCTCCCAGTATTGTCAAAAATCTTAGAAAAATGCGTCCATACGCAACTATGTGAGTATTACCAACAATCTAACTGTATGGCCCCTGTTCAATCGGGTTTTCGCCCGAATCAATCCACTACAACTGCCCTTCTAAAAGTTTGCAACGACATCCAAACTGGCATGGAACAAGGAGACCTAACTGGAGCTATTTTCCTTGATTTTTCAAAGGCCTTTGACACAGTAGACCACGACATACTACTGCTCAAACTAAAAAACTCAGGTATTGGTGATCATCCGCTAACCTGGTTTTGATCATATGTATCGGATCGATCGCAGTATGTCTTCATTTCTGACAGCCACTCCCTCCCTCTCCCGGTCACGTGTGGTGTTCCCCAAGGTTCCATTCTCGGCCCCCTACTATTCACATTATTTATAAATGATTTGCCAAATGTCTGCAAATCCTCAACTGTACATATGTACGCAGATGACACGGTAATCTATGCAAACAAATCCAATCTGCCGCAGCTTGAGGCAGTGCTCCAAGACCAGTTCACAGACAGAAGCGAAACTACAGGGGGTGCAGAGGGTGGGGGCCCAGCTTAAAAAAAAAAAAAAATATATATATATATATATATATATATTTTAATTTTTTTAATAAAAAACGTTAACCTACCACTGCCTGCACTGATATCATGTGAGGGTGACATGACTACAGGGGTTAGTGTTTCTGTTTTACCCATTGGTGTTTATGTGTGTGTATGGTGTGTGTGTGTGTGGTGTGTATGTATGTGACAGTGTGTGTATTTATGCATGTATGTGTGTTTGTGTATGTTTGTGGAACCAGCAAATTACAGACCTTGTTACTACAGCATGGGGGGGCAGGGGGGTAAACAGTGTCACTATACAGTACCACTATATACAGTATGGGGGGTGGACCATGTCACTGACTACTGTGGTCACTTTATAAAGTACTGGGCGGGTAGGGTCAGGCCAGCCATCTCACCGGCAGATTACAGACTGTGTCACTAACTTACTATATACAGTACTGGGGGGTTAAATAGTGTCACTATATATATACAGTAATAGGGGGTCAGACCATCTCACAGACTGTGGGCACAGGGTACCTCCTTTTGCAGACATGTAATCTGATTCACATTTTCTTCTGTGTTAAATATATATATATATATAAAAAGGTATTAAATTCACCTTTTTTTGGAGGGGGGAGGGGTGGTCGGGGGGGGGGCCTTCTTAGATTTTTGCACCTGGGCCCTGTGGTTTCTAGTTACGCCTCTGTTCACAGAGGTAGTAAAGTGGACAGCACTTCAGTCCAGTCTTTCAAATACCTGGGTATGTTGTTAGACCCCAATCTATCTTTTGGTCTCCACATAGAAAAACTTGCATCTAAACTCTATCCAAAACTAGGTGCCCTGCACAGAAACAAATCCTGCCTCAGCCCTACAGTAAAGGAAAAGACTGTACAGCAAATGCTGATGCCAATCATGGATTATGGAGATGTAGTATATGCATCTGCACCGCAAACTCACCTTAATAAACTAAATACACTGTATAACTCGTTCTGCTGCTTTGTGCTACAATGTAACTACAGGACCCACCATTGTGACATGCAAAAAGAACTAAACTGGCTGTCACTGGAATCCAGACACACCCTCCATCTTTCCAGCCTTGTGTTTAAGAGCTTTTCTGGGATGCTCCCACCCTACCTGAGCAGTATGCTCTCCCCGGCTGTTCCCACCTCCCATAACCTCCAATCCAGTACCAGCACATTATTTAGTTTGCCTCCATACAAAAATAAAGCACCTCAATTATGGAACGACCTCCTGCACACTTTAAAAAATTCCCCAAGCCTAAAATCTTTTAAGAGATCCCTCTCTGCATATCTCAAAATAGAATGCACCTGTCATGGTTGATAATATATGTCCTACCTATTCTATGTTAAATTTTGCAAATATTATGTATAAATATTGTTTTTGTATTTTATTGTACCCTATTGTATCAATGCAATGTTTTATGGACCCAGGACATACTTGAAAACGAGAGAAATCTCAATGTATCCTTCCTGGTAAAAATATTTTATAAATAAATTTAGATACATCAGAAAAATGTGAAAAGGGGCTAGTGTAGTGGGCTCAGTTAATTTAGGGACACCAGTAGGGGGGCAGGGTATAGCTGGGTCATGCTCGCAGTCAGGTAGGCAAGCTAGTTCCGCTAGGTCCCACGTTGCCAGCACATCAGACACATACCCATGTATAGTGCACTCACTGCATTCTCATCTTAAGTTAAGTATAGCCAGACGGATTAAAGAAGGGAGGTATGTTAAAAAATTTGAGCTCTCTAGGATGGCGCAGCACTTGAAGGAAATGGTTGAAGATGGGACAGGGGATAAAACGGTTAAAAGGCCCGAGACATATGAGGAGCGGATGCATTGCTTTCATGTGCTAGCGTCCTGCTACTTAGAAGCTAACCCTCAGCATAATCTTACTATCCTCAAATATATAGAAGTCATAGATGACATTCATACTAGAGGAAAGGGGGCAGTATGGCATCAATATGACGCCGAATTCTGGCGTAGATTAGAGTCTAATCCTATACTTAATTTTGGGATGAATGATGGATCTGTTTTCAGGCCTAGAGTTATCAGATAGTGTAGCCCATGCGTCAGGCATGCAAAACAGGCAGTTTAGGAGGCGCAGAGGGAGAGAGTGTTGGCGGTTCCAGGAAAAGCAATGTGACAAGGGTTTACATTGTCTTTTTCCGACACATCTGCATCTATTGCGGTGGGCCCCAGTCAGGTGGGGGGAGGGCTGCATTTAGACCGGCTCCTGTGGCAAAGGGCCCATACACCCCTGAATCTAGGGGATATTTGTAGCTTGCTTAGGGCCTATCCCGACGAGGCAACAGCGAACTTCCTTAGGTCAGGGTTATCATTTGGTTTTCACATTCCAGTTAGGCGTCCCGTTCCCCCCTTTCTTGCAGTTCATAACCTTAAATCAGCTATTCAACACCCCCAGGCTGTTGCTGAGAAATTAGCGAAGGAAGTAGAGTTAGGGCGTATATCAGGTCCTTACTATTGCGTCCCCTTAGAGAATCTAGTTATCTCCCCACTTGGAATAGTACCCAAGAAGGAGCCAGGAAAGTTTAGGCTGATTCAACATTTGTCTCACCCGGAGGGAGCGTCAGTAAATGACGCTCTCGACGAAGGTGACACGTCAGTATCATATCAGTCCTTTGAATCTGCCCTGGCGGTCATTCAAAGGCTAGGTACAGAAGCGGAAATGGCAAAGGTGGACATTGAATCGGCCTTTCGCCTCCTCCCTATTCACCCGGAGAGCTTCTACCTGATGGGGTGCATGTTTCAGGAACGGTACTACGTGGACCGCTGCTTACCAATGGGTTGCGCAATATTGTGCGCATATTTTGAACTGTTAAGTTCTTTCCTGCATTGGGCTGTAGTTAACGAATCCGGGCTGGCACATGTAGCTCATTATTTAGATGATTTCCTTTTCTTGTAGGGGCAGGATCCAGAGATTGTGCTAGGCTTCTGGCGAGCATGCAGCAACTGTCTTCGTGCTTAGGTGTTCCGCTAGCGGGAGAAAAGACGGAAGGTCCATGCACCCGCAATGTATTCTTAGGCATAGAAATTGATACCGTAGCCGGGGAATGCAGATTGCCGGCACAAAAGGTTGAATCTGCCTTGTCAGCTATACAGGCTGGTAGGTCCATGCTACAGGACTTTCAATCTTTGCTAAGCTTCTTAAACTTTGCGTCTCCGTCTAGGGTGATCCCCATGGGTAGGATATTTAACTGGGTTATTTAGGTTAAGTCTAAGTTATTGTTTTAATAAATGCAACCCTTGTCCCCGGATGGGTAGGTTTTTTTTTTTCTCCCATAACTGGTGTCTGTGTGTTTATTGGGGTTTATGGGTTAAGGGTATTGCATCACCTAGCGGGTAAGGTATAGAACATTTTACCCTTACAGACTTTCCCATAAACTGTTTTCCTTTAAACGCTCCCTAAAGACAATATTGTTCAATAAAGCCAACCAACCAACTCAGTAAAACAAATTAATTCCACCTACCTAATTGCCCTAACTCTGTACTAACACTATTCTCACCCTTGCAGCCCTCACCTCCTGTTTCTCACCCTCCTACCCTTCTAGATTGTAAATCCCACTGGAATAGGGCTCTCAACAAATAATACTGTATTTGATAAATTTTGTCTTGTCTCTTACAAATATTGTATCATCATTATACTTTTATCATTTGTACCTATGGGCAGCGTTGCAGAATTTGTTGGCGCTTTATAAATGAAGTATAATAATAATAATTTAAATTTAAAGTATTTATGTGTTTTACTGTATATTTACTTTACATTTTTCCCATTCCAATGTTCTTCAATTACAGGATAATGTAATTTTTATTGTAAATACATATTTCTATATATCTGTAGTGGGGAAACAGGAAGGCGCCAATAGGGTGCCTTCTCACTTTGCTCTTGTTCTCTCTAGCTCCTTATACATAAGTCTCATGTCTTTATAGCAGACACCCTGTCTGCAAAGTCACCTTTCTTCTGCAGAGATGAGCTTCTGAATACAGGAGTACAATAAGCTGCGTCTGACAAAAGGTCACCTCATATAGATAGAGGAAAGGAAATTTCACGCTAAGCTTGTTGGCTTGTGTGAATCAAGCTCTCGGTATTCGGGAGAGCCTTACACAGTTTGTTCCTGTCTCCTACCCTCTATGCCTGTGTTCAGTATCGGCATACGAAGAGGGAGGTGTGTCATCATCCAGCGTTCCTGATTGGCCACACGGAACTTGGTCCGGCTCGAGGATTGGTGTTGTTGCCGTTGTGAGTCTCCCGGGCGACGCTGTGGTCCCGGCCCGCTTGGTTAGGCACGTTCAAGTGCCGCCCTGCTTGTGAGTACCTTTTCTCTCCTTATACTCACCTGTCTGGGTCTATACGTTATCACCCTATTGGCGCCTTCCTGTTTCCCCACTACAGATTTCCTAACCGTCTACGCACGCTACAGAAGAGCAGCTTATATCGGATTGTTTGCTACATTCGTCACCATAGGCGCACCTCCATCAAGGACTTATTTTGTTTTTGATATCTATTTCTATATATCTCTATATATACCTATACCTGTATATCTATTCCTAAAGGCATATAGGTATAGATATGTATTTTACATTAACATTATCAGTTATATATAGAAACATATTTAATAATAAAAATTACATTCTTTTCTATGTGAAGAACATAGGAATGTAAAATATGCGTAACGCACATCGGGGCTCGTGATTTAGGTTTAATGCGGTGTTGGTTAGCACACATGAAGAATTGCTAACTTGAATGCGTGTTTTTGAAATATTAAATATTAAAAAATATTAAACATTATTATAATACTGTAATATATATATATATATATATATATATATATATATATTATGGATTCATAATGTTTACAGTATGTATAATAATGCTTATTAATTTTTATCAATATTTTTTTATATTTTTATATTTAAAATTTCAATAACGCTCATTGCAGTTAGCAATTCTTCTCGAAGAATTGACAGTGGACTTGCAGTGTCATATACTACAGGAGTAAAAATAACAAATGCTTGTTACTAATACAACACTGACACCTACAGGACAACACCTGCTTCAATGTTCAAATTTTTTTCTGTACAATTCCATAGATGTAGAATAGAAAAATGATGGAAACTAGGCATGGGCATTTGGTTGCTTTGTTAACTTCAGAATCCGGAAGAAGGCGCACACTCGCAGCATTCAGCTCTTTTCAGAACCTGATTTATTCTTGTGAAACACACTAAGATCTGGATTTCCTCAGATCTTAGTGTGCTGCATGTTCGCAAGGATAAACCCTGCATCCAAATAGTGCGGAGAATTAAAAAGAAAAATAAAGGTGTTTTTTTTCTATTAAATAAACCAATGTCAATGTGCCAAATGTGTCCATCTCAAACTAATGTGTATAATTAATGATCAAGTGTGCTGAGCAATTTATGCCTAGATTATGGAAGATATCTTATGTACCTTTTCTTTCTGAATGGAGACATCAAGTTACAGCAGCTTCAACATTAGAAAAATATCACTATCTGTAATCTAAACACCTTGATGATTATTATTCTATACAATGTATCTAAAATTTATATATGTTGTTTCTATAATGATAATGATCCTACAAAATATGTTCACATACCCATTATTTCCTATAAGGACTTTGATAGGAACTTTATATACTAGTGATATAAATATGTCTTCTCTGGTTAACTTCTATATAATATTTATTGCTGCTTTATGGAGAAATGTGGAAGCTATGAGAGACTGTTTTGTATAAAAGATTATTGTCAAATGTGTTTACTCTGTTAGACTCATTTTGATATGATATGTCTAGTTGTTATGTCATTTCTAATCTATCAATACAATTATAATAAAAAAAGAAGAAAACGAGGATGTCCACATAGTGAATCCACCTGAACTAATAAAATAAGGCCAATACAAATATACAAATACCTCTATATATCAGCATATATCAGACATTAGACTTTACTTTGTCTAATGAAGGGGTGAGAACCCCGAAACGTCACAAATTGTGAGCCAATAAAAGCACTTTTTTTTTAAATCCAGTGAGTGCATGCTGATTATGCACCTATTACTTTGCTTGCCTGCACCCTGGTAGTTGACGCTTAGGTGAGAGTGCGGTCTGCTGTGATAGTGTATATGTATATATATATATACTAAGTACAAAAGGATGCAGTCTCACCTAGTAGGCAACTGCCAGGGTGCCAGCAGGTTAAAGGGACACTGAACCCAATTTTTTTCTTTCGTGATTCAGATAGAGCATGCAATTTTAAGCAACTTTCTAATTTACTCCTATTATCAAATTTTCTTCATTCTCTTGGTATGTTTATTTGAAAAGCAAGAATGTAAGTTTAGATGCTGGCCCATTTTTGGTGAACAACCTGGGTTGTCCTTGCTAATTGGACAGCACTAATAAACAAGTACTGTCCATGGTTCTGAACCAAAAATTTGCTGGCTCCTGAGCTTAGATGCCTTCTTTTTCAAATAAAGATAGCAAGAGAACGAGGAAAATTTGATAATAGAAGTAAATTAGAAAGTTGCTTAAAATTGCATGATGTATCTGAATCATGAAAGAAAGAATTTGGGTTCAGTGCCCCTTTAAATATACAAGATATATGAAGGCACTCACTGGTCTTTTCAAGGTGTATTTAATAAAAATGTTTTTTCCATTAAATACAGCTTAAAAAGACCAGTGAGTGCCTTCATATATCTTGTGTATATATATATATATATATATATATATATATATATATATATATATATATATATACTGTATATATACTGTATAGTAGGATATGGGTAATACTTAGCTCCGCTTCGTATTGCTCCTGTGAGAGCGCTGAGATTCAAAAAAGCTCAGATCAGTTTTGCATGCCCAGTTTCTAAATATCCTCCTCACTGGAGCAGGTAGAAACAAGCTGAAAGATGCAAAAGGGTAGGGAAAGAAGCACCACACAATAGATCTAACTAAGCGTAGATGGTGTTTAAAAGGCACTCAGTCAAATCAAAAAGCCAAATGCACACTTACAATAAAACACCTCACTTAAAGCTGAGGAACACTTATAAGTCACATCAAAGTAAAAGTAAAACCAAGGTAATCTGTCACCTGTATCCTCTGATCCCACAGTGCTGGCAAGACCAATGTTCAAGCTGAAGGGTAAACTATATCTTTCTTTGCCGCTGGCAATATTGTTCGGTCTTCTGTCCTGACGGTTTCCTTTGAGGTCCCTTTGCCGAGATTCAACCTGTCCCATTGGCTCCTCTGCTGGTTTACGCTCTGACGCTGTCCGTTGAGTGACGTCTGCTTCCAGTGATCCGAGTCCACGCTTGTCTGACGGGCGACTTTTGGTCCCGTCCTGCCTGCTTCGGTACACGTTTGTACCGCTACTCTTGTGAGTATTACACTGTGGGGGGACCTGTCTGCTCTACCTTCGACTGGTTGCTTTAGACGATACTTTTCCCATGAGGCGCCTCTTCTATCTGTCTCCTTCAAGGTTACCCGATGTTCATCCTCCACTTCTAAGAGTGCTGCCTGGTCCGTTCCGAATCAGCTACTATCCCTGACTCTGTGATCATCTGCGCACTTCTTTAGAGACTCATTTGCTCTATTCCATCAGTCATTTTCCTAGGCTACGGCCGACGAAGTTTTTGTTGCATTTGATTTGGATCATGTGTTGAGTAATTGTTTTATATTTCTATAGTTGTTGTAATATTTATTTTACTCTTTGCCACACGAATTGTACACTATCACATTATCACGTATGTGCAACTACTAACCTCTTTCCTTACAGGGTTTTATACATTTCTCCACCTTTTATATCACTTCATATATCTTATAGGGGGGTTCACATAGATCATTAGGATCTCCACGGTGTAATATATGAGCCTTTATATTATTGCAACTACCATTTACGTTCAATATATTTATTTTTGATTGGTGATCCGTAGTGGTACCAAGCATTATTGCTTTAATAATTTTCATAGGCTATGGCCGCTTAAGTTTTTGCTGTATTTGATTTTGTTGACTTTGGTTGTTACAATATCTTTCGGTCAGTTAGTCACACGATTATATCACGTATTTGTTATTACTTCCCTTTATTTCTATAGGGTCATATGTACACGCTTGTGCTTTTTGTATCTCTCTTAGGAGTGTCTCACTTAGACCTTTAGGCCTAGATTGGAGTTCGGCGGGTAAAAGGCTGTTAACGCTCCGCGGCTTTTTTCTGGCCGCCACCATAAATTTAACTCTGGTATCGAGAGTTAATCAAATGCTGCGTTAGGCTCCAAAAAAGGAGCGTAGAGCATTTTTACCGCAAATGCAACTCTCGATACCAGAGTTGCTTACGGACGCGGCCGGCCTCAAAAACGTGCTCGTGCACGATTCCCCCCATAGGAAACAATGGGGCTGTTTGAGCTGAAAAAAAAACCTAACACCTGCAAAAAAGCAGCTTCAGCTCCTAACGCTGCCCCATTGTTTCCTATGGGGAAACACTTCCTACGTCTGCACCTAACACTCTAACATGTACCCCGAGTCTAAAGACCCCCTAACCTTACACTTATTAACCCCTAATCTGCCGCCCCCCGCTATCGCTGACCCCTGCATATTTTTTAAACCCCTAATCTGCCGCTCCGTAAACCGCCGCAACCTACGTTATCCCTATGTACCCCTAATCTGCTGCCCTAACATCGCCGACCCCTATATTATATTTATTAACCCCTAATCTGCCCCCCACAACGTCGCCTCCACCTAACTACACTTATTAACCCCTAATCTGCCGAGCGGACCTGAGCGCTACTATAATAAAGTTATTAACCCCTAATCCGCCTCACTAACCCTATCATAAATAGTATTAACCCCTAATCTGCCCTCCCTAACATCGCCGACACCTACCTTCAATTATTAACCCCTAATCTTCCAATCGGAGCTCACCGCTATTCTAATAAATGGATTAACCCCTAAAGCTAAGTCTAACCCTAACACTAACACCCCCCTAAGTTAAATATAATTTTTATCTAACGAAATAAATTAACTCTTATTAAATAAATGATTTCCTATTTAAAGCTAAATACTTACCTGTAAAATAAATCCTAATATAGCTACAATATAAATTATAATTATATTATAGCTATTTTAGGATTAATATTTATTTTACAGGCAACTTTGTAATTATTTTAACCAGGTACAATAGCTATTAAATAGTTAGAACTATTTAATAGTTACCTAGTTAAAATAATAACAAAATTTACCTGTAAAATAAATCCTAACCTAAGATATAATTAAACCTAACACTACCCTATCAATAAAATAATTAAATAAACTACCTACAATTACCTACAATTAACCTAACACTACACTATCAATAAATTAATTAAACACAATTCCTACAAATAAATACAATTAAATAAACTAGCTAAAGTACAACAAATAAAAAAGAACTAAGTTACAGAAAATAAAAAAATATTTACAAACATAAGAAAAATATTACAACAATTTTAAACTAATTACACCTACTCTAAGCCCCCTAATAAAATAACAAAGCCCCCCAAAATAAAAAATTCCCTACCCTATTCTAAATTAAAAAAGTTACAAGCTCTTTTACCTTACCAGCCCTGAACAGGGCCCTTTGCGGGCATGCCCCAAGAAGTTCAGCTCTTTTGCCTGTAAAAAAAAACATACAATACCCCCCCCCCCAACATTACAACCCACCACCCACATACCCCTAATCTAACCCAAACCCCCCTTAAATAAACCTAACACCTAATCCCCTGAAGATCTTCCTACCTTGTCTTCACCATCCAGGTATCACCGATCCGTCCTGCTCCAAGATCTTCATCCAACCCAAGCGGGGGTTGGCGATCCATAATCCGGTGCTGAAGAGGTCCAGAAGAGGCTCCAAAGTCTTCCTCCTATCCGGCAAGAAGAGGACAATCCGGACCGGCAAACATCTTCTCCAAGCGGCATCTTCGATCTTCTTCCATCCGGAGCGAAGTGGCAGGATCCTGAAAGACCTCCAGCGCGGAACTATCCATCCGGACCGACGACTGAACGACGAATGACTGTTCCTTTAAGGGACGTCATCCAAGATGGCGTCCCTCGAATTCCGATTGGCTGATAGGATTCTATCAGCCAATCGGAATTAAGGTAGGAATATTCTGATTGGCTGATGGAATCAGCCAATCAGAATCAAGTTCAATCCGATTGGCTGATCCAATCAGCCAATCAGAGTGAGCTCACATTCTATTGGCTGTTCCGATCAGCCAATAGAATGCGAGCTCAATCTGATTGGCTGATTGGATCGGCCCAATCGGATTGAACTAGATTCTGATTGGCTGATTCCATCAGCCAATCAGAAAATTCCTACCTTAATTCCGATTGGCTGATAGAATCCTATCAGCCAATCGGAATTCGAGGGACGCCATCTTGGATGACGTCCCTTAAAGGAACAGTCATTCGTCGTTCAGTCGTCGGTCCGGATGGATGTTCCGCGCTGGAGGTCTTCAGGATCCTGCCGCTTCGCTCCGGATGGAAGAAGATCGAAGATGCCGCTTGGAGAAGATGTTTGCCGGTCCGGATGTCCTCTTCTTGCCGGATAGGAGGAAGACTTTGGAGCCTCTTCTGGACCTCTTCAGCACCGGATTATGGATCGCCAACCCCCGCTTGGGTTGGATGAAGATCTTGGAGCCAGGACGGATCGGTGATACCTGGATGGTGAAGACAAGGTAGGAAGATCTTCAGGGGATTAGTGTTAGGTTTATTTAAGGGGGGTTTGGTTAGATTAGGGGTATGTGGGTGGTGGGTTGTAATGTTGGGGGGGGGGTATTGTATGTTTTTTTTTACAGGCAAAAGAGCTGAAATTCTTGGGGCATGCCCCGCAAAGGGCCCTGTTCAGGGCTGGTAAGGTAAAAGAGCTTGTAACTTTTTTAATTTAGAATAGGGTAGGGAATTTTTTTATTTTGGGGGGCTTTGTTATTTTATTAGGGGGCTTAGAGTAGGTGTAATTAGTTTAAAATTGTTGTAATATTTTTCTTATGTTTGTAATATTTTTTTATTTTCTGTAACTTAGTTCCTTTTTTATTTTTTGTACTTTAGCTAGTTTATTTAATTGTATTTATTTGTAGGAATTGTGTTTAATTAATTTATTGATAGTGTAGTGTTAGGTTAATTGTAGGTAATTGTAGGTAGTTTATTTAATTATTTTATTGATAGGGTAGTGTTAGGTTTAATTATATCTTAGGTTAGGATTTATTTTACAGGTAAATTTGTTATTATTTTAACTAGGTAACTATTAAATAGTTCTTAACTATTTAATAGCTATTGTACCTGGTTAAAATAATTACAAAGTTGCCTGTAAAATAAATATTAATCCTAAAATAGCTATAATATAATTATAATTTATATTGTAGCTATATTAGGGTTTATTTTACAGGTAAGTATTTAGCTTTAAATAGGAATCATTTATTTAATAAGAGTTAATTATTTTGTTAGATAAAAATTATATTTAACTTAGGGGGGTGTTAGTGTTAGGGTTAGACTTAGCTTTAGGGGTTAATACATTTATTAGAATAGCGGTGAGCTCCGATCGGAAGATTAGGGGTTAATAATTGAAGTTAGGTGTCGGCGATGTTAGGGAGGGCAGATTAGGGGTTAATACTATTTATGATAGGGTTATTGAGGCGGATTAGGGGTTAATAACTTTATTATAGTAGCGCTCAGGTCCGCTCGGCAGATTAGGAGTTAATAAGTGTAGGCAGGTGTCGGCGACGTTGTGGGGGGCAGATTAGGGGTTAATAAATATAATATAGGGGTCGGCGGTGTGTAGAGGTAGCAGATTAGGGGTACATAGGGATAACGTAGGTGGCGGCGCTTTGCGGTCGGAAGATTAGGGGTTAATTATTTTAAGTAGCTGGCGGCGATGTTGTGGGGGGCAGGTTAGGGGTTAATAAATATAATACAGGGGTCGGCGGTGTTAGGGGTAGCAGATTAGGGGTACATAAGTATAACGTAGGTGGCGGTCGGCAGATTAGGGGTTAAAAATTTAATCGAGTGGCGGCGATGTGGGGGGAGCTCGGTTTTAGGGGTACATAGGTAGGTTATGGGTGTTAGTGTACTTTAGGGTACAGTAGTTAAGAGCTTTATAAACCGGCGTTAGCCAGAAAGCTCTTAACTCCTGCTATTTTCAGGCGGCTGGAATCTTGTCGTTAGAGCTCTAACGCTCACTTCAGAAACCGACTCTAAATACCCAGCGTTAGAAGATCCCATTGAAAGATAGGATACGCAAATGGCGTAGGGGGATCTGCGGTATGGAAAAGTCGCGGCTGAAAAGTGAGCGTTAGACGCTTTAATCACTGACTCCAAATACCAGCGGGCGCCCCAAAACCAGCGTTTAGGAGCCTCTAACGCTGGTTTTCACGGCTACCGCCGAACTCCTAAATCTAGCCGTTAGGGTTTTATCCCACGGTTCATTACATGAGTCTTTTTATCATCTCAATTGGTATTCACGCTGAATATATTTATATTTTGTAGTGGTGGTTTTTAGTTGTTATAAACAATATTGTTTATTTTTTATTTTTATTTCCAAGAGTTTGTTACTATCATCGTCTTCCAAATATTCACTTATTGCACTGTATTATTAGTCACTCACGTGATTTGTTATTTCAAATTGTTTTGAATTATCACTTGTTATTGGTTTAATTATACACAATGCTTTCAGTGAGCGAAAGGAATAACAAGAGATTGCTGCTTGTGTCGCACACTGAATCTACGAATATTACAACTAACTCTGATTGTTCCATTGAGAATTTGTCCATTCATGCACTTTTTGCAAGACTAGAAGAGTCAATCAATGTCGAATGTAGACATTGGTTAGATGCAGAAATGTTGCAGAAATACATTGACAAAGAACAGATCCCCGTGGACTTAGGATTTTCAAAAGTTGCTCATTTAAAGACGATCCTACTGTAAACTCCAATGGGATAAAGCATTAACCATATGCTCTAATACACTTTTGAAAATCCTGATTGCCCACAGGAAAACTTTAGTTGAACAATCTTCTAAAGAAATAGATTCCATTCAAAAGAGTCTAGAGAAATTTAAAACTTCCAATCTCTATGACGAACTAAATACTATGGTCTTACAGAAAACAGATGTTTATCAAAAGGAACTAATGGCGGTTAAAAACCGTAAACTTATTAGGGACGAAGAAGATTACCAAAAAGGTCAGATACATACATATCACAAGAACAAGAGACCTAATATACCTAGCCCTCACTCAAGGGGTACTTCAGACCCTCAATTGAATGCCATTCCACAGGATAGGGATGATCAACAGTCATTTGCGGGGGAGCCAACAAATGGCCCTGCCAATGAGTGGACCACGGTACATCATTCGAAAAATAAAAACAAAAATAAAAATAAACATAATACAAATACTTGGAACAATAATCAGTCTTCTAACAAAAATGACCAGTGGACGAAAGGCAATGGTCAGAACCCTTATTCTCATAATGGCAATGACCATTGGCATAAAGGTAGTGATCATCTGCCTAACGGTCCCGATCAGAGTGTGTATAGACATCAAGGTGAATATAACAGAGGGCATCAATTTAGTTATAACAGTCCGAACTATAGATCTAGATCTGATCATAGAGGCCCTAAGGAAGGTAGGAATGTGAATTTTGAACAGCATTATAATGGTTCCCATTATCCTAGATATGACATAGAAACACCTCCATCAAATCGTGCCTCTAAAAATCATCACCAAATACAAGGTAACTCTGCTTACCACCACACATCAAATCCATCATCATATAATCATGGTCATGGATACTCGAAAGATAATTTTTATAGAGACCAGGGCCCCTCGCACAATAGAAGGGTCCTTGAGAGTAGTCATGAGACCACATCCAATAGACCTGCAATGAATGCTGACACAAGTTCACATCCTGTTGGCCATAATCTTGGCCATAATCTTGGCCCTAGTAATAATCCGAGTCCCTACCATCATAATGACAGCCAAGTCATTACCCTAATACCGACTCTCCAAACTATTTTTTAGGGTCAGGCCACAGACAATCGTCATGGAAACAAAAAACGATTGCCAGTTACCTAGAGTCAGTGATCTCCCTCACTGCCCCCCCAAAAGGGAAAAGACCTCACGGAAACGAGGGTGTAGAGGACGTAGCACAGCCCTCAAAGAGACAAGATTACAGACCCTGAGTAAGGGTATCTTTAATCTGTCGTCACACATTTTATCAGATGATAAAGTCATAAAGAAGAAGCAGCACCAACCTTCTTCTTTGTGACTTTATATTGTGTGGAGTACAGTGCAGTATTCCTGAAGTGTGCACACCTTGTTACTTTCAGGTGCTGGATTTTTGGTTTCTTATCTTATCAGATGATGAAATACGGGTATTAGGCAAAGGCCTTTCCTTCAGTCCTACCAACAAGCACAATGTGTTCTCACTTTTTGTGGACTTGAACCATTTTACTCAAAAATTGTCATTGCAAAAATACTTTGCCGAAAAGACACTTAGGAATAGTACACTGATGCCCATTTTGATAGACTCTATGGGGGCCAGACTTAGTCAAGAAATGGTTCCTGTTTTTGAACCTGATACTTTAATTGATCAACTATGTGAGGGGTATATACATACCAATTTTAAGAACAAATCAAATTTTGTGCCTCAGCTGAAGAATAATGCCCATATTGAAATCTTCAGGCAACTTGTTAGTGATGATTTTGACAAAATCTCCAAAAAAATTAATGGACAAAACAACCTTTTCCCTAATGAGAAAAAAGCTTTGGAAAGTCTTAAAAACAACAAATCCATTGTTATAAGACAGGCCGATAAAGGTAGAGGGGTTGTTCTCCAAGATCTAGGTGACTTTTTAGGGGAGGCCAGAAAAATCCTGTTTGATGTTAATTACTATATGAAACTGGACTCTGATCCTACTGTGAGTTTCAAAGCTATTTTAAAAGATATTGTTGAATCTGCCTATAAAGAAGGTATACTCCTAAAAAAGAGAGGGATTTTTTGGTTCCTGATTAACCTAATTTGGCATTTTATTACCATCTGCCAAAGATACATAAGAATTCCTCATGCCCACCAGGTCGACCCATCATAGCAGGATAGGCAGTTTAACTGATAACGTATCTTCATACGTCGACCATTTTTTGCAGAAATACGTACTGGGTCTCGAATCCTATATTCGAGATTCCACAGATCTTTTTAATAAATTAGAGCAATATAGCATTACATCAGACATGCTATGGATTACCTGTGATGTTCAGGCGCTTTACTCCAATATTCCCCATAATTTGGGCTTGGAGCGCAGTGTCTAAATTCCTTGAACAGGATTTCTATCTGGCAACCAAAGAGAATTTTTGTTACAGCTAATATCTTTCATCCTAGAGCACAATTATTTTGTGTTTCAGGATGAATTTTTTCTCCAAACTAAGGGTACTGCCATGGGTACCAGGTTCGCCCCGAGTTATGCTAATCTGTATATGGGCCATTTCGAACATAATTTTATATCTGACTCACACTTTGGGGCGAGCCTGGTATTCTATGGCAGATACATTGATGACCTTATTTTCATCTGGAGAGGTGATGAGTCTTCAGCCATTTCTTTTGTGGAACATTTGAATTCCAACGATAGGGGTCTGACTTTTACAAGTTCAATAAATAAAAAATCAATTGTTTATCTGGACCTTATCTATGTTTCAATGAAGGTAAGGTGACTAGCACCACCTATTTTAAGACGGTTGATTGTAACAGCTATTTGGATTTTAAAAGTTGTCACTTTCATGCTTGGAAACAAAATGTACCGTATGGCCAGTTCAAACGTATCCGCCGCAATTGCAGCACTTTATCTGATTATGATTCTCAAAGTTTGACTTTGAAAGAACGTTTTTTGAAAAGAACTATCCACCCAGTATTATTGAAAAAGGCTATAGAAGGGCCAGATCGGATGATAGGAATAGGTATTTTACCAATCCAACCAAACATTCGGGACAAAAAACTAACAATATAAATAAATTCCCTCTTTTCATAACACAATATAATTCTAATCATGAACTAATTAGAAATGTTCTTGATAAACATTGGGACATTTTGACCAAGGATCCTATTTTGGGCAAGCTGATAGGCAATAAACCAAAGGTTGTCTACAGGAGAGCCCCCACATTAAAGACTCTGCTAGCACCTAGTAAGATAGTTAAGCATAAGAGGCAACCTGTGTCTACTAAACCTATGTCAAATGTATTACCTTCTGGCTCATATAGGTGTAGAGCCAGCAGATGTAAGATGTGTCATTTGATTGACACTAAACAAAAAACTTTTCGATCTAATATCACTAATAGATCTTATTCTATCATTGGTTATGTTTCTTGTGCATCAAACTATGTTGTATATCTACTTACTTGTTTGTGTGGCATTCAATATGTGGGGCGTACCTGTAGGCGTTTCAGCACTAGGTGGTCCGAACATAAACGGAATATGAAGAACAATTACAAGAACCATAGTGTCTCTAGACACTGCAATAACGTGCACAATGGTGACACCAATTGCTTCTCTGTGACTCCTATAGAGCATGTACCTAAATCCCATTTATACAACAGATACTTTAGATTAAGACAGAGAGAAACATATTGGATCCATGTTCTGAAATGCATGCATCCAGATGGGCTCAACCTGTGTGTTGACCTAGCAGCCTTCCACTAGTCCCATATACTGTGCCCACCATTAGAGTTTCTGTTTGGTACCTGATCAGATATAGTTTACATTATTCTATCAGTCTATGACCATCTTCCTATTAGTGTAGTACTGATAATAGGACTCATGACTAGAAAGTTACTATAAAATCTGATCCACCAATATCTGAACACACTCAGAAAATTGATATTCCAAGCCTGTTATATGTTCCCAATTGCAGTTTTATAATTCAGTCTGACTTGTATTTGTTAGGGTTTAGAGACCACCACTGAGATTACCCTTAGTGTCAATGGCACTTCCGATACCTTTGAGGGCTTTTGAGTCTCCCCATTATGACCCTTCCCCTATCCCTTCTTTATTCTCCTGATATTTGTTTTTAATTGTAGTTTCACCTGTATCTACCAGGGCAAAGAGACTGCCCCCTTGATTATTTATCAGTTTAACTGGCATTTTAATGCCCTTGAGGGCTTACCAGTTTTCTCTATGATGATACTCTTCTCTTTTGTACCATTAGGTTCATTTTGATATTTCAATTTAGTATCGGCAATCATGACACATATTTTTTCTTGTTTGTATGCCTCAGGTGTGGTTGTATATTAATTTTATCTTTGATATCATTGTATATTAACAATTTATTACAATATTCTATACCATGGTATTATCAATTTTTTTATATAATTGTACACTTAATTAATAATTTTTAATTGAACATTGTTTGTATTAAAGAAAACGTTTTGTCTAGTTCTAAGGAATGTATTTATGTTTGTAAATTACATTTTAACATTTTATCTATATCATAGTAGTTATTGTTATTTTCAATCACCACTGTATCATATTTTTGTATCTATGTTAGCACTCTAGCTTATGATGTTATGAAGTCTATCCGCTGCTCTAGCTCCTCAGACACTCCCCATCAAAGTGTTTTCATGTTACAATGTTCGTCACTGTTGGAGGTGTGGGAGAGGCAGGAGCTCTGTGATTGGCCCAGGTGTGTTTTAAATAGAGCAGATATTTCCATGTATTAGTATCAGCCTGATGAAACGACTATTTGTTGAGAAACGCATTGCTGGACGCATGTTTTTATCTGTATATACTCATTAAATTTTACCTGAGTATTACACACCTGCCTGAACTGTATCTTTCTTTGCCGCTGGCAATATTGTTCGGTCTTCTGTCCTGACGGTTTCCTTTGAGGTCCCTTTGCCGAGATTCAACCTGTTCCATTGGCTCCTCTGCTGGTTTCCGCTCTGACGCTATCCGTTTAGTGACGTCTGCTTCCAGTGATCCGAGTCCACGCTTGTCTGACGGGCGAATTTTGGTCCCGTCCTGCCTGCTTCGGTACACGTTTGTACCGCTACTCTTGTGAGTATTACACTGTGGGGGGACCTGTCTGCTCTACCTTCGACTGGTTGCTTTAGACGATACTTGTCCCATGAGGCGCCTCTTCTATCTGTCTCCTACAGGTTACCTGAAGGGTAAACTAGCAGCTCCTGACTTGTTCCACAACACCAAAGGGGATATAATCCACAGGTACAATTTCTCTTAGTCCATTATACCTCAACTGGGGAGGGGATCCAGGAAGTGGTAACAACTGTCCGTAAGGTACCTGCAATAAAACCAAACACAAAACACGCTGCAATAGGTGGGTGTGGCCTAACACATTTTGCGGGTACAATCCCGCTTCATCAGAGGTGTGCCCTCCTATCCAGACCTATGCTATTAAATACTCTGTTTAGAGACACACCCACCTATCACAGCGAATCTCTGGCTCTTATTAAAAATACCATATACAGATAAATAAACTGGTCAAACTTACATCATACCAGAGAAATCTATTTGTATATATAAACCCAATACTTTATTACACCTATCTTAGTAGCTACATGGTGACCTGCCCCCCTTCCCTGTATGCAAAGTTTTATCTCTATTTTCCACTGGTATAGATCATTCTCATATTTACATTGACACTTCTCGCTACTCCTACTCCCTATTCCTAGTGCCTTCACAAATATTAGAGTGTATTATCCATAATGCAGATCTATATAGTGTAGTGCCTAGAGAATTACTCTGCCAAAATAACTGAGAACCCTCAAAAAAAAAAGGAGCTTAAAAATTAGGGTAAATAATTTTGTATGTCACCTCGGCCGCAGGCGGGATCACATTTTTTATTTTATAAATTATCATATAAAATGAAGAAGTGGAGAAGCTGGAGTTAAATAGTGACACCAATATGAGCTTCACCTCATAATGACCAAATGAAAAGTATAGACAAGCGGTCTGATACACATAATTAGTGATGTCGCGAACTTAAAAATTTTGGTTCGCGAACGGCGGACTCAAACTTCCGCTATTGTTCGTGAACCGGCGAACCGCGCAAACCGCCAAGCCGCGCGAACCGCGCGAACCGCCATTGACTTCAATAGGCAGGCGAACTTTAAAACCAACAAGGACTCTTTCTGGCCACAATAGTGATGGAAAAGTTGTTTCAAGGGTACTAACACCTGGACTGTGGCATGCTGGAGGGGGATCCATGTCAAAACTCCCATGGAAAATTGCATAGTTGATGCAGAGTCTGCTTTTAACCCATAAAGGGCATAAATCACCTAACATTAATAAATTGTTTGCAATAACGTGCTTTAAAACATCAGTTACGATGTCGTATCGATCAGGTAGTGTAAGGGTTACGCCCGCTTCACAGTGACAGACCAAACTCCAAGTGTAAAAACGCCAAGTGTAACGCACCGCAAACAATCGCAAACAGTCCATTTGCACAACCACAAGATAGATAGATTTGATAGATAGATACATAGATTACATAGATCAATCGATGCAATATACATATGATCGATACAAATTACATAGATCAATAGATGCAATATACATTTGATAGATACGAATTACATAGATCAATAGATGCAATATCCATTTGATAGATAAGAATGTTATCGATCCAAAGATGCAATATACATTTGATAGATACGAATTACATCGATCAAAAGATGCAATATACATTTTATAGATACGAATTACATCGATCAATAGATGCAAAATACATTTGATAGATACGATTGATAGTTAGATAGATTTGATAGATAAAATATATAGATTTGAAAGATATATAATTTCCCTGACAGAGTATAACAATAAGACATGCGGTCTGGGACCCGTGGTGTGTTAAGTAGTACTATTCTTAGCAGTTTACGACGACCTGTTACTCCCCCTATCGGGGGAGGTCTATATGGCCTGCATTTTTGGAACAGGGAGATGGAAGAAGATGATTGGTCTGTCCTCCAACTTCAAATTTGTCAAAAACACAAAACAGTCCGGACACGAGATAGATAGATTTGATAGATAGATATACATAGATTGATAGTTAGATAGAATCGAAGAACAGAAGATAAATAGATAGATTTGATAGATATATAATTACCCTGACAAAGTATAATAATTAAACATGCGGTCTGGGACCATGGTAACTAGGTTGTGTTAAATAGTACTATTCTTAGCACTTTCATCCCTGTAACTCCTCCTATCGGGGGAGGTCTATATGGCCTGCATGATTACCATGACAAAGTATAACAACAAGACACGCGGTCTGGGACCCATGGTAACTAGGTTGTGTTAAGTAGTACTTTTCTTAGCAGTTTAATCCCTCTTACTCCCCCTTTCAGTGGAGGTCTATATGGCCTGCATGATTACCCTGACAAAGTATAACAACAAAACATGCGGTCTGGGACCCATGGTAACTAGGTTGTGTTAAGTAGTACTATTCTTAGCACTTTAATCCCTGTTACTCCCCCTATCGGGGGAGGTCTATATGGCGTGCATGATTACCCTGACAAAGTAGAACAACAAGACACGCGGTCTGGGATCCAGGATAACTAGGTTGTATTAAGTAGTACTGTTCTTAGCAGTTTAATCCCTCTTACCCCCCCTATCGGGGAAGGTCTATATGGCCTGCATGATTACCCTCACAAAGTATAACAACAAGACACGCGGTCTGGGACCCAGGATAACTAGGTTGTGTTAAGTAGTACTGTTCTTAGCAGTTTAATCCCTCTTACTCCCCCTATCGGGGGAGGTCTATATGGCCTGCATGATTACCCTTACAAAGTATAACAACAAAACATGCAGTGTGGGACCCATGGTAACTAGGTTGTGTTAAGTAGTACTATTCTTAGAACTTTAATCCCTGTTACTCCCCCTATCAAGGGAGGTCTATATGGCCTGCATGATTACCCTGACAAAGTATAATAACAAAACATGTGGTCTGGGACCCATGGTAACTAGGTTGTGTTAAGTAGTACTATTCTTAGCACTTTAATCCCTGTTACTCCCCCTATTGGGGGAGGTCTGTATGGCTTGCCTGATTATCCTGACAAAATATAACAACAAGATATGCGGTCTGGGAACCACTGTTAACTAGGTTGTGTTAAGTTGTACTATTCTTAGCACTTTAATCCCTGTTACTCCCCCTATCGGGGGAGGTCTATATGGCCTGCCTGATTATCCTGACAAAATATAACAACAAGACATGCGGTCTGGAAACCACTGTTAATGTTAACTAGGTTGTGTTAAATTGTACTATTCTTGGCACTTTAATCCCTGTTACTCCCCCTATCAAGGGAGGTCTATATGGCCTGCATGATTACCCTGACAAAGTATAACAACAAAACATGTGGTCTGGGACCCATGGTAACTATGTTGTGTTAAGTAGTACTATTCTTAGCATTTTCATCCCTGTAACTCCCCTATCGGGGGAGGTCTATATGGCCTGCATGATTACCCTGACAAAGTATAACAACCAAACATGCGGTCTGGGACCCATGGTGGCACTGGTATAACTAGGTTTTCTTAAGTAGTACTATTCTTAGCAGTTTAATCCCTGTGATTGGTCTGTCCTCCTACTTCAAATTTGTCAAAAACACAAGTGGCTGTCTCAAAACAGTCCGGACACAAGATAGATAGATAGATAGATAGGATAGATAGATATACATAGATTGATAGTTAGATAGAATAGATAGAAGATAAATAGATAGATTTGTTAGATATATAATTACCCTGACAAAGTATAATAATTAAACACGCGGTCTGGGACCCATGGTAACTAGGTTGTGTTAAGTAGTACTGTTATTAGCAGTTTAATCCCTTACTACCCCTATCGGGGGAGGTCTATATGGCCTGCATGATTACCCTGACAAAGTATAACAACAAAACATGCGGTCTGGGACCCATGGTAACTAGGTTGTGTTAAGTAGTACTATTCTTAGCACTTTAATCCCTGTTACTCCCCCTATCAAGGGAGGTCTATATGGCCTGCATGATTACCCTGACAAAGTATAATAACAAAACATGTGGTCTGGGACCCATGGTAACTAGGTTGTGTTAAGTAGTACTATTCTTAGCACTTTAATCCCTGTTACTCCCCCTATTGGGGGAGGTCTATATGGCTTGCCTGATTATCCTGACAAAATATAACAACAAGATATGCGGTCTGGGAACCACTGTTAACTAGGTTGTGTTAAATTGTACTATTCTTAGCACTTTAATCCCTCTTACTCCCCCTTTCAGTGGAGTCTATATGGCCTGCATGATTACCCTGACAAAGTATAACAACAAAACATGCGGTCTGGGACCCATGGTAACTAGGTTGTGTTAAGTAGTACTATTCTTAGCACTTTAATCCCTGTTACTCCCCCTATCAAGGGAGGTCTATATGGCCTGCATGATTACCCTGACAAAGTATAATAACAAAACATGTGGTCTGGGACCCATGGTAACTAGGTTGTGTTAAGTAGTACTATTCTTAGCACTTTAATCCCTGTTACTCCCCTATTGGGGGAGGTCTATATGGCTTGCCTGATTATCCTGACAAAATATAACAACAAGATATGCGGTCTGGGAACCACTGTTAACTAGGTTGTGTTAAGTTGTACTATTCTTAGCACTTTAATCCCTCTTACTCCTCCTATCGGGGGAGGTCTATATGGCCTGCATGATTACCATGACAAAGTATAACAACAAGACACGCGGTCTGGGACCCATGGTAACTAGGTTGTGTTAAGTAGTACTTTTCTTAGCAGTTTAATCCCTCTTACTCCCCCTTTCAGTGGAGGTCTATATGGCCTGCATGATTACCCTGACAAAGTATAACAACAAAACATGCGGTCTGGGACCCATGGTAACTAGGTTGTGTTAAGTAGTACTATTCTTAGCACTTTAATCCCTGTTACTCCCCCTATCGGGGGAGGTCTATATGGCGTGCATGATTACCCTGACAAAGTAGAACAACAAGACACGCGGTCTGGGATCCAGGATAACTAGGTTGTATTAAGTAGTACTGTTCTTAGCAGTTTAATCCCTCTTACCCCCCCTATCGGGGAAGGTCTATATGGCCTGCATGATTACCCTCACAAAGTATAACAACAAGACACGCGGTCTGGGACCCAGGATAACTAGGTTGTGTTAAGTAGTACTGTTCTTAGCAGTTTAATCCCTCTTACTCCCCCTATCGGGGGAGGTCTATATGGCCTGCATGATTACCCTTACAAAGTATAACAACAAAACATGCAGTGTGGGACCCATGGTAACTAGGTTGTGTTAAGTAGTACTATTCTTAGAACTTTAATCCCTGTTACTCCCCCTATCAAGGGAGGTCTATATGGCCTGCATGATTACCCTGACAAAGTATAATAACAAAACATGTGGTCTGGGACCCATGGTAACTAGGTTGTGTTAAGTAGTACTATTCTTAGCACTTTAATCCCTGTTACTCCCCCTATAGGGGGAGGTCTATATGGCATGCATGATTAACCTGACAAAAATATAACAACAAGATATGCGGTCTGGTACCACTGTTAACTAGGTTGTGTTAAGTTGTACTATTCTTAGCACTTTAATCCCTGTTACTCCCCCTATCGGGGGAGGTCTATATGGCCTGCCTGATTATCCTGACAAAATATAACAACAAGACATGCGGTCTGGAAACCACTGTTAATGTTAACTAGGTTGTGTTAAATTGTACTATTCTTGGCACTTTAATCCCTGTTACTCCCCTATCAAGGGAGGTCTATATGGCGTGCATGATTACCCTGACAAAGTAGAACAACAAGACACGCGGTCTGGGATCCAGGATAACTAGGTTGTATTAAGTAGTACTGTTCTTAGCAGTTTAATCCCTCTTACCCCCCCTATCGGGGAAGGTCTATATGGCCTGCATGATTACCCTCACAAAGTATAACAACAAGACACGCGGTCTGGGACCCAGGATAACTAGGTTGTGTTAAGTAGTACTGTTCTTAGCAGTTTAATCCCTCTTACTCCCCCTATCGGGGGAGGTCTATATGGCCTGCATGATTACCCTTACAAAGTATAACAACAAAACATGCAGTGTGGGACCCATGGTAACTAGGTTGTGTTAAGTAGTACTATTCTTAGAACTTTAATCCCTGTTACTCCCCCTATCAAGGGAGGTCTATATGGCCTGCATGATTACCCTGACAAAGTATAATAACAAAACATGTGGTCTGGGACCCATGGTAACTAGGTTGTGTTAAGTAGTACTATTCTTAGCACTTTAATCCCTGTTACTCCCCCTATTGGGGGAGGTCTGTATGGCTTGCCTGATTATCCTGACAAAATATAACAACAAGATATGCGGTCTGGGAACCACTGTTAACTAGGTTGTGTTAAGTTGTACTATTCTTAGCACTTTAATCCCTGTTACTCCCCTATCGGGGAGGTCTATATGGCCTGCCTGATTATCCTGACAAAATATAACAACAAGACATGCGGTCTGGAAACCACTGTTAATGTTAACTAGGTTGTGTTAAATTGTACTATTCTTGGCACTTTAATCCCTGTTACTCCCCCTATCAAGGGAGGTCTATATGGCCTGCATGATTACCCTGACAAAGTATAAACAACAAAACATGTGGTCTGGGACCCATGGTAACTATGTTGTGTTAAGTAGTACTATTCTTAGCATTTTCATCCCTGTAACTCCCCCTATCGGGGAGGTCTATATGGCCTGCATGATTACCCTGACAAAGTATAACAACCAAACATGCGGTCTGGGACCCATGGTGGCACTGGTATAACTAGGTTTTCTTAAGTAGTACTATTCTTAGCAGTTTAATCCCTGTGATTGGTCTGTCCTCCTACTTCAAATTTGTCAAAAACACAAGTGGCTGTCTCAAAACAGTCCGGACACAAGATAGATAGATAGATAGATAGATAGATAGGATAGATAGATATACATAGATTGATAGTTAGATAGAATAGATAGAAGATAAATAGATAGATTTGTTAGATATATAATTACCCTGACAAAGTATAATAATTAAACACGCGGTCTGGGACCCATGGTAACTAGGTTGTGTTAAGTAGTACTGTTATTAGCAGTTTAATCCCTCTTACTACCCCTATCGGGGGAGGTCTATATGGCCTGCATGATTACCCTGACAAAGTTAACAACAAAAACATGCGGTCTGGGACCCATGGTAACTAGGTTGTGTTAAGTAGTACTATTCTTAGCACTTTAATCCCTGTTACTCCCCCTATCAAGGGAGGTCTATATGGCCTGCATGATTACCCTGACAAAGTATAATAACAAAACATGTGGTCTGGGACCCATGGTAACTAGGTTGTGTTAAGTAGTACTATTCTTAGCACTTTAATCCCTGTTACTCCCCTATTGGGGGAGGTCTATATTGCTTGCCTGATTATCCTGACAAAATATAACAACAAGATATGCGGTCTGGGAACCACTGTTAACTAGGTTGTGTTAAATTGTACTATTCTTGTTACTCCCCCTATCGGGGGAGGTCTATATGGCCTGCCTGATTATCCTGACAAAATATAACAACAAGATATGCGGTCTGAAAACCACTGTTAATGTTAACTAGGTTGTGTTAAGTTGTACTATTCTTGGCACTTTAATCCCTGTTACCCCCTATCAAGGGAGGTCTATATGGCCTGCATGATTACCCTGACAAAGTATAACAACAAAACATGTGGTCTGGGACCCATGGTAACTATGTTGTGTTAAGTAGTACTATTCTTAGCATTTTCATCCCTGTATCTCCCCCTATCGGGGGAGGTCTATATGGCCTGCATGATTACCCTGACAAAGTATAACAACCAAACATGCGGTCTGGGACCCATGGTGGTACTGGTATAACTAGGTTTTCTTAAGTAGTACTATTCTTAGCAGTTTAATCCCTGTGATTGGTCTGTCCTCCTACTTCAAATTTGTCAAAAACACAAGTGGCTGTCTCAAAACAGTCCGGACACAAGATAGATAGATAGATAGATAGATAGGATAGATAGATATACATAGATTGATAGTTAGATAGATAAGATAGAAGATAAATAGATAGATTTGTTAGATATAATTACCCTGACAAAGTATAATAATTAAACACGCGGTCTGGGACCCATGGTAACTAGGTTGTGTTAAGTAGTACTGTTATTAGCAGTTTAATCCCTCTTACTACCCCTATCGGGGGAGGTCTATATGGCCTGCATGATTACCCTGACAAAGTATAACAACAAAACATGCGGTCTGGGACCCATGGTAACTAGGTTGTGTTAAGTAGTACTATTCTTAGCACTTTAATCCCTGTTACTCCCCCTATCAAGGGAGGTCTATATGGCCTGCATGATTACCCTGACAAAGTATAATAACAAAACATGTGGTCTGGGACCCATGGTAACTAGGTTGTGTTAAGTAGTACTATTCTTAGCACTTTAATCCCTGTTACTCCCCCTATTGGGGGAGGTCTATATGGCTTGCCTGATTATCCTGACAAAATATAACAACAAGATATGCGGTCTGGGAACCACTGTTAACTAGGTTGTGTTAAGTTGTACTATTCTTAGCACTTTAATCCCTGTTACTCCCCCTATCGGGGGAGGTCTATATGGCCTGCCTGATTATCCTGACAAAATATAACAACAAGACATGCGGTCTGGGAACCACTGTTAACTAGGTTGTGTTAAGTTGTACTATTCTTAGAACTTTAATCCCTGTTTCCCCCTATCGGGGGAGGTCTATATGGCCGGCCTGATTATCCTGACAAAATATAACAACAAGACATGCGGTCTGGGAACCACTGTTAACTAGGTTGTGTTAAGTTGTACTATTCTTAGAACTTTAATCCCTGTTACTCCCCCTATCGGGGGAGGTCTATATGGCCTGCCTGATTATCCTGACAAAATATAACAACAAGACATGCGGTCTGGGAACCACTGTTAACTAGGTTGTGTTAAGTTGTACTATTCTTAGAACTTTAATCCCTGTTACTTCCCCTATCAAGGGAGGTCTATATGGCCTGCATGATTACCCTGACAAAGTATAATAACAAAACATGTGGTCTGGGACCCATGGTAACTAGGTTGTGTTAAGTAGTACTATTCTTAGCACTTTAATCCCTGTTACTCCCCCTATTGGGGGAGGTCTATATGGCTTGCCTGATTATCCTGACAAAATATAACAACAAGATATGCGGTCTGGGAACCACTGTTAACTAGGTTGTGTTAAGTTGTACTATTCTTAGCACTTTAATCCCTGTTACTCCCCCTATCGGGGGAGGTCTATATGGCCTGCCTGATTATCCTGACAAAATATAACAACAAGACATGCGGTCTGGAAACCACTGTTAATGTTAACTAGGTTGTGTTAAGTTGTACTATTCTTGGCACTTTAATCCCTGTTACTCCCCCTATCAAGGGAGGTCTATATGGCCTGCATGATTACCCTGACAAAGTATAACAACAAAACATGTGGTCTGGGACCCATGGTAACTAGGTTGTGTTAAGTAGTACTATTCTTAGCACTTTAATCCCTGTTACTCCCCCTATCAAGGGAGGTCTATATGGCCTGCATGATTACCCTGACAAAGTATAATAACAAAACATGTGGTCTGGGACCCATGGTAACTAGGTTGTGTTAAGTAGTACTATTCTTAGCACTTTAATCCCTGTTACTCCCCCTATTGGGGAGGTCTATATGGCTTGCCTGATTATCCTGACAAAATATAACAACAAGATATGCGGTCTGGGAACCACTGTTAAATATATAATTACCCTGACAAAGTATAATAATTAAACATGCGGTCTGGGACCCATGGTAACTAGGTTGTGTTAAGTAGTACTATTCTTAGCACTTTAATCCCTGTTACTCCCCATATCAAGGGAGGTCTATATGGCCTACATGATTAGCCTAACAAAGTACAACAACAAAACATGCGGTCTGGGACCCATGGTAACTAGGTTGTGTTAAGTAGTACTGTTCTTATTAGTTTAATACCTGTTACAACCCCTAATGGTGGGAGGTCTATATGGCCTGCATGATTAGCCGGACCAAACAAAACAACAAGACATGCGGTCTTGGACTGGGACCCATGGCTAACTAGGTTGTGTAAAGTAGTACTATTCTTAGCACTTTCATCCCTGTTACTTCAAGACCTCTCGGGGGAGGTCTACATGGCCATCATGATTAGCCTAACAAAGTACAACAATAAAACCTGGGCTCTTGAAACCATGGTAAGTAGGTTTATTTTGGTAGTACTGTTCTTATTAGTTTAATACCTGTTACAACCCCTAATGGTGGGAGGTCTATATGGCCTGCATGATTAGCCGCACCAAATAAAACAACAAGACATGCGGTCTTGGACTGGGACCCATGGCTAACTCGGTTGTGTAAAGTAGTACTATTATTAGCACTTTCATCCCTGTTACTCCCCCTATTGGGGGAGGTCTATATAGCCTGCATGATTACCCTCACCAAAATATAACAACAAGACGTGCGGTCAGGGAACCATGGTATACTTTTGCACAATTAAGTATACCAGTTGCAGACAGAGGTTCTGACCCTGCATTATGGCTGCACCTCTCCCTAAAAGAGGCATCTGTTACAGAGTCTGTGGGCATGTATGCAAAGAGCTGGCCTGCCTAAAAGGAGCAGCAAGGCAGTACAGGTCGTTCTCCTTCAGCCGTTTTATATGATGGCCCACGACCCTCAACAGCCACAACAGCAGGAAACACCACATATGCCATACATTTGCACAATAGAGTACAGGTATGGCATTGATTTTAGAAACCCGGAGATAATTTTTAGGAACCGGGAGATGGAAAAAGATGCTTGGACAACCAGTACACTTTGTTCTCCTTCAGCCTTTTTAGACGAGGGTCCCGGACCCTCAACAGAAACAACAGCAGGAAACACCACATATGCCATCCTTTTGCACAATAGATTACAGATATGGCATTGATTTGAGGAACCCGGAGATAATTTAGACGAACCTGGAATATTGATCAAAAAACGTGCTTGGACACCCAGTACAGGTCATTCTCCTTCAGCCTTTTTATACGATGGGCCACAACCCTCAACAGGCACAACAGCATGAAACACCACATATGCCACCCTTTTGCACAATCGAGTACAGGTATGGCATTGATTTGAGGAACCCGGAGATAATTTAGAGAAACCGGGAATATTGAACAAAAAACGTGCTTGGACACCCAGTACAGGTCGTTCTCCTTCAGCCTTTTTATACGATGGGCCACGACCCTCAACAGGCACAACAGCATGAAACACCACATATGGCATCCTTTTGCACAATAGAGTACAGGTATGGCATAGATGGAACACAGAGATAATTTAGAGGAACCAAGAGATGGAAAAAGATGCTTGGTCGGTCCTCCTACTTCAAATTTGGTGCCACCAGATATGAGTGGTGTGTTAAGTAGTACTATTCTTAACAGTTTAATCACTGTTATGTGCGTTTTTTTTTTTGCTTTGAGTTTTGTAGCCACAGTGCAGCAGCAGAGGCCAGAAAAATTAGGCATGTACAAATGCCTGAAAAATTCGGTATTGTTGCAGCCG